>NC_061509.1:287225443-287404993 GCF_022539505.1 Lolium rigidum | reverse complement strand
TCAATCTCATATGAGAAAAATAATTGTTGTTACATGCTTATGCATAAAAGAGGAGTCCATTATCTGTTGTCTATGTTGTCCCGGTATGGATGCCTAAGTTTAGAATAACCAATAGCGAGAAATCCAATGCGAGCTTTCTCCTTAGACCTTTGTACAGGCGGCATAGAGGTACCCCTTTGTGACACTTGGTTAAAACATGTGCATTGCGATTATCCGGTAGTCCAAGCTAATTAGGACAAGGTGCGGGCACTATTAGTATACTATGCATGAGGCTTGCAACTTGTAAGATATAAATTACATAACTCATATGCTTTATTACTACCGTTGACAAAATTGTTTCTTGTTTTCAAAACCAAAGCTCTAGCACAAATATAGCAATCAATGCTTCCCTCTGCGAAGGGCCATTCTTTTACTTTTATGTTGAGTCAGTTCACCTATTTCTCTCCACCTCAAGAAGCAAACACTTATGTGAACTGTGCATTGATTCCTACATACTTGCATATTGCACTTGTTATATTACTTTACGTTGACAATATCCATGAGATATACATGTTACAAGTTGAAAGCAACCGCTGAAACTTTATCTTCCTTTGTGTTGCTTCAATACCTTTACTTTGAATTATTGCTTTATGAGTTAACTCTTATGCAAGACTTATTGATGCTTGTCTTTAAGTACTATTCATGAAAAGTCTTTGCTTTATGATTCAGTTGTTTACTCATGTCATTTACCATTGTTTTGATCGCTGCATTCATTACATGTGCTTACAATAGTATTGATCAAGATTATGTTGGTAGCATTGTCACTTAAGAAATTATCTTTGTTATCGTTTACCTACTCGGGACGAGTAGGAACTAAGCTTGGGGATGCTTGATACGTCTCAAACGTATCTATAATTTCTTATGTTCCATGCTACTTTTATGATGATACTCACATGTTTTATACACATTATATGTCGTTATTATACATTTTCTGGCACTAACCTATTAACGAGATGCCGAAGAGCCAGTTGTTGTTTTCTGCTGTTTTTGGTTTCAGAAATCCTAGTAACGAAATATTCTCGGAATTGGACGAAATCAACGCCCAGGGTCCTATTTTTGCACGAAGCTTCCAGAAGACCGAGGGGGAAAGGAAGTGGGGCCACGAGGTGGCCACACCACAGGGCGGCGCGGCCCAGCCCCTGGCCGCGCCGACCTAGTGTGTGGGCCCCTCGTGTGGCCCCCGACTCTGCCCTTCCGCCTACTTAAAGCCTCCGTCGCGAAACCCCCAGTACCGAGAGCCACGATACGGAAAACCTTACTGAGACGCCGCCGCCGCCAATCCCATCTCGGGGGATTCAGGAGGTCGCCTCCGGCACCCTGCCGGAGAGGGGATTCATCTCCCGGAGGACTCTACACCGCCATGGTCGCCTCCGGATTGATGAGTGAGTAGTTCACCCCTGGACTATGGGTCCATAGCAGTAGCTAGATGGTCGTCTTCTCCTAATTGTGCTATCATTGTTGGATCTTGTGAGCTGCCTAACATGATCAAGATCATCTATTTGTAATGCTACATGTTGCGTTTGTTGGGATCCGATGAATATGGAATACTATGCTATGTTGATTATCAATCTATCTATGTGTTGTTTATGATCTTGCATGCTCTCCGTTGCTAGTAGAGGCTCGGCCAAGTCATTGCTTGTAACTCCAAGAGGGAGTACTTATGCTCGATAGTGGGTTCGTGCCTCCATTAAATGCTGGGAGTGACAGCAACCTCTAAGGTTGTGGATGTGCTGTTGCCACTAGGGATAAAACATCAATTCTATATCTAAGGATGTATTTGTTGATTACATTACGCACCATACTTAATGCAATTGTCTGTTGTTTCCAACTTAATACTGGAAGGGGTTCGAATGATAACCTGAAGGTGGACTTTTTAGGTATAGATGCATGCTGGATAGCGGTCTATGTACTTTGTCGTAATGCCCAATTAAATCTCACACTACTCATCATAACATGTATGTGCATTGTTATGCTCTCTTTATTTGTCAATTGCCCAACTGTAATTTGTTCACCCAACATGCTATTTATCTTATGGGAGAGACACCTCTAGTGAACTGTGGACCCCGGTCCATTCTTTTACATCGAATACAATCTACTGCAATACTTGTTCTACCGTTTTCTGCAAACATCATCTTCCACACTATACATCTGATCCTTTGTTATAGCAAGCCGGTGAGATTGACAACCTCACTGTCACGTTGGGGCAAAGTAATTTGGTTGTGTTGTGCAGGTTCCACGTTGGCGCCGGAATCCCGGTGTTGCGCCGCACTACACTCCGCCGCCATCAACCTTCAACGTGCTTCTTGGCTCCTACTGGTTCGATAACCTTGGTTTCTTACTGAGGGAAAACTTGCTTCTATACGCATCACAACTTCCTCTTGGGGTTCCCAACGGACGTGTGCATACACGCTATCACCAAGGCATCCCCTTCTTCATCGACAACATTATCAGGTCACCTCCAGTGAAACTATATTTTTATTCCATCACATCTTATGTGCTTTACTTGGAGCGTCTTTATGTTCTTGTTTTTGTTTTGTTTGAATAAAATTGGATCCCAACATTCTTTATGTGGGAGAGAGACACGCTCCGCTGTTGCATATGAACACATGTGTTCTTAGCTTTACTCTTAATGTTCATGGCGAAGGTTGAAACTGCTTCATTCATTGTTACATGGTTGGAAACAGAAAATGCTGCATGTGGTAATTGGTATAATGTCTTGAATAATTTGATACTTGGCAATTGTTGTGCTCAAATAGATCATGTTTAAGCTCTTGCATCATGTACTTTGCACCTATTAGTGAAGAAACACCATAGAGCTTGTTGAAATTTGGTTTGCATGATTGGTCTCTCTAAGTCTAGATATTTTCTGGTGAGGGTTTGAACAACAAGGAAGACAGTGTAGAGTCTTATAATGCTTGCAATATGTTCTTATGTAAGTTTTGCTGTACCAGTTCATACTTGTGTTTGCTTCAAACAACCTTGCTAGCCTAAGCCTTGTATTGAGAGGGATTACTTCTCGTGCATCCAAAATCCTTGAGCCAAAAACTATGCCATTTGTGTCCACCATACCTACCTACTACATGGTATTTTCCGCCATTCCAAAGTAAATTGCTTGAGTGCTACCTGATGGCGTGTAACTCACACGTTCGTTGGGAACCCCAAGAGGAAGGTATGATGCGCACAGCAGCAAGTTTTCCCTCAGAAAGAAACCAAGGTTTATCGAACCAGGAGGAGCCAAGAAGCACGTTGAAGGTTGATGGCGGCGGGATGTAGTGCGGCGCAACACCAGGGATTCCGGCGCCAACGTGGAACCTGCACAACACAACCAAAGTACTTTGCCCCAACGAAACAAGTGAGGTTGTCAATCTCACCGGCTTGCTGTAACAAAGGATTAACCGTATTGTGTGGAAGATGATTGTTTGCGTGAAAACAGTAAAACAGTATTGCGATAGATTGTATTTCAGTAAAGAGAATTGGACCGGGGTCCACAGCTCACTAGAGGTGTCTCTCCCATAAGACAAACGAGCATGTTGGGTGAACAAATTACAGTTGGGCAATTGACAAATAAAGAGAGCATGACCATGCACATACATATCATGATGAGTATAGTGAGATTTAATTGGGCATTACGACAAAGTACATAGACCGCCATCCAACTGCATCTATGCCTAAAAAGTCCACCTTCGAGTTATCATCCGAACCCCTTCCAGTATTAAGTTGCAAAGCAACGGACAATTGCATTAAGTATGGTGCGTAATGTAATCAACAACTACATCCTTAGACATAGCATCAATGTTTTATCCCTAGTGGCAACAAGCACAACACAACCTTAGAACTTTCGTCACTCTGTCCCGGTGTCAATGGAGGCATGAACCCACTATCGAGCATAAATACTCCCTCTTGGAGTTACAAGCATCTACTTGGCCAGAGCATCTACTAGTAACGGAGAGCATGCAAGATCATAAACAACACATAGATATAACTTTGATAATCAACATAACAAGTATTCTCTATTCATCGGATCCCAACAAACGCAACATATAGAATTACAGATAGATGATCTTGATCATGTTAGGCAGCTCACAAGATCCGACAATGATAGCACAATGGGGAGAAGACAACCATCTAGCTACAGCTATGGACCCATAGTCCAGGGGTAGACTACTCACACATCACACCGGAGGCGACCATGGCGGCGTAGAGTCCTCCGGGAGATGAATCCCCTCTCCGGCAGGGTGCCGGAGGCGATCTCCCGGATCCCCCGAGATGGGATCGGCGGCGGCGGCGTCTCGGTAAGGTTTTCCGTATCGTGGCTCTCGGCATCGGGGGTTTCGTCACGGAGGCTTTAAGTAGGCGGAAGGGTAGGTCAAGAGGCGGCGCGAGGGGCCCGGACCATAGGGCCACGCGGCCGGGGCGAGGGCCGCGCCGCCCTATGCTCCGGCTGCCTCGTGGCCCCTCTTCGTTTCGTCTTCGGACTTCCGGAAGCTTCGTGGAAAAATAGGCCCCCGGGCGTTGATTTCGTCCAATTCCGAGAATATTTCGTTACTAGGATTTCTGAAACCAAAAACAGCGAAAACCGCAACCGGCACTTCGGCATCTTGTTAATAGGTTAGTTCCGGAAAATGCACGAATATGACATAAAGTGTGCATAAAACATGTAGATAACATCAATAATGTGGCATGGAACATAAGAAATTATCGATACGTCGGAGACGTATCAGCATCCCCAAGCTTAGTTCTGCTCGTCCCGAGCAGGTAAAACGATAACACGGATAATTTCGGAGTGACATGCCATCATAATCTTGATCATACTATTTGTAAAGCATATGTAGTGAATGCAGCGATCAAAACAATGTATATGACATGAGTAAACAAGTGAATCATATAGCAAAGACTTTTCATGAATAGCACTTCAAGACAAGCATCAATAAGTCTTGCATAAGAGTTAACTCATAAAGCAATAATTCAAAGTAAAAGCATTGAAGCAACACAAAAGAAGATTAAGTTTCAGCGGTTGCTTTCAACTTGTAACATGTATATCTCATGGATATTGTCAACATAGAGTAATATAATAAGTGCAATAAGCAAGTATGTAGGAATCAATGCACAGTTCACACAAGTGTTTGCTTCTTGAGGTGGAGAGAAATAGGTGAACTGACTCAACATTGAAAGTAAAAGAATGGTCCTCCATAGAGGAAAAGCATCGATTGCTATATTTGTGCTAGAGCTTTGATTTTGAAAACATGAAACAATTTTGTCAACGGTAGTAATAAAGCATATGTATCATGTAAATTATATCTTACAAGTTGCAAGCCTCATGCATAGTGTACTAATAGTGCCCGCACCTTGTCCTAATTAGCTTGGACTACCGGATCATCACAATGCACATGTTTTGACCAAGTGTCACAAAGGGGTACCTCTATGCCGCCTGTACAAAGGTCTAAGGAGAAAGCTCGCATTGGATTTCTCGCTATTGATTATTCTTCAACTTAGACATCCATACCGGGACAACATAGACAACAGATAATGGACTCCTCTTTTATGCATAAGCATGTAACAACCATTAATAATTTTCTCATTTGAGATTGAGGATATATGTCCAAAACTGAAACTTCCACCATGGATCATGGCTTTAGTTAGCGGCCCAATGTTCTTCTCTAACAATATGCATGCTTAACCATAAGGTGGTAGATCTCTCTTACTTCGGACAAGACGGACATGCATAGCAACTCACATGAAATTCAACAAAGAGTAGTTGATGGCGTCCCCAGTGAACATGGTTATCGCACAACAAGCAACTTAATAAGAGATAAAGTGCATAATTACATATTCAATACCACAATAGTTTTTAAGCTATTTGTCCCATGAGCTATATATTGCAAAGGTGAATGATGGAATTTTAAAGGTAGCACTCAAGCAATTTACTTTGGAATGGCGGAAAATACCATGTAGTAGGTAGGTATGGTGGACACAAATGGCATAGTGGTTGGCTCAAGTATTTTGGATGCATGAGAAGTATTCCCTCTCGATACAAGGTTTAGGCTAGCAAGGCTTATTTGAAACAAACACAAGGATGAACCGGTGCAGCAAAACTCACATAAAAGACATATTGAAAACATTATAAGACTCGACACCGTCTTCCTTGTTGTTCAAACTCAATACTAGAAATTATCTAGACCTTAGAGAAACCAAATATGCAAACCAAATTTTAGCATGCTCTATGTATTTCTTCATTAATAGGTGCAATGCATATGATGCAAGAGCTTAATCATGAGCACAACAATTGCCAAGTATCACATTACCCAAGACATTTATAGCAATTACTACATGTATCATTTTCCAATTCCAACCATATAACAATTTAACGAAGGAGAAACTTCGCCATGAATACTATGAGTAGAAACCAAGGACATACTTGTCCATATGCAACAGCGGAGCGTGTCTCTCTCCCATAAAGTGAATTCTAGGATCCATTTTATTCAAACAAAACAAAAAAAAACAAAAACAAACCGACGCTCCAAGCAAAGCACATAAGATGTGATGGAATAAAAATATAGTTTCAGGGGAGGAACCTGATAATGTTGTCGATGAAGAAGGGGATGCCTTGGGCATCCCCAAGCTTAGACGCTTGAGTCTTCTTGATATATGCTGGGGTGAACCACCGGGGCATCCCCAAGCTTAGAGCTTTCACTCTCCTTGATCATGTTGCATCATACTCCTCTCTTGATCCTTGAAAACTTCCTCCACACCAAACTCGAAACAACTTATTAGAGGGTTAGTGCATAATAAAAATTAACATATTCAGAGGTGACACAATCATTCTTAACACTTCTGGACATTGCATAATGCTACTGGATATTAGTGGATCAAAGAAATTCATCCAACATAGCAAAAGAGGCAATGCGAAATAAAAGGCAGAATCTGTCAAAACAGAACAGTTCGTATTGACGAATTTTAAAATGGCACCAGACTTGCTCAAATGAAAATGCTCAAATTGTATGAAAGTTGCGTACATATCTGAGGATCATGCACGTAAATTGGCTTAATTTTCTGAGCTACCTACAGGGAGGTAGACCCAGATTCGTGACAGCAAAGAAATCTGGAACTGCGCAGTAATCCAAATCTAGTACTTACTTTTCTATCAACGGCTTAACTTGGCACAACAAAACACAAAACTAAGATAAGGAGAGGTTGCTACAGTAGTAAACAACTTCCAAGACACAAAATAAAATCAAAGTACTGTAGGTAAAAACATGGGTTGTCTCCCATAAGCGCTTTTCTTTAACGCCTTTCAGCTAGGCGCGGAAAGTGTGTATCAAGTATTATCGAGAGATGAAGTGTCAACATCATAATTGGTTCTCATAATAGAATCAAAAGGTACCTTCATTCTCTTTCTAGGGAAGTGTTCCATACCTTTCTTGAGAGGAAATTGATATTTTATATTACCTTCCTTCATATCAATGATAGCACCAACAGTTCGAAGAAAAGGTCTTCCCAATATAATGGGACAAGATGCATTGCATTCAATATCCAAGACAACAAAATCAACGGGAACAAGGTTATTGTTAACGGTAATGCGAACATTATCGACTTTACCCAAAGGTTTCTTTGTAGAATGATCGAGCAAGATTAACATCCAAATAACAATTTTTCAGCGGTGGCAAGTCAAGCATATTATAAATTTTCTTAGGCATAACGAAATACTTGCACCAAGATCACATAAAGCATTACAATCAAAATCTTTAACCTTCATTTTAATGATGGGCTCCCAACCATCCTCTAGCTTTCTAGGAATAGAGGCTTCGCGCTCTAGTTTCTCTTCTCTAGCGTTTATGAGAGCATTTGTAATATGATGTGTAAAAGCCAAATTTATAGCAGTAGCATTAGGACTTTTAGCAAGTTTTTGTAAGAACTTTATAACTTCAGAGATGTGGCAATCATCAAAATTCAAACCATTATAATCTAAAGCAATGGGATCATCATCCCCAATGTTGGAAAAAATTTCAGCAGCTTTATCACAGGCAGTTTCAGCAGTTTTAGCAGTTTCAGGCAGTTTCTCGCGCTTTGCATTAGAAGTGGAAACATTGCTAACACCAATTATTTTATTAGTATTAGTAGGAGGTGCAGCAACATGTGTAGCATTAGCATTACTAGTGGTGGTAATAGTCCAAACTTTAGCTACATTCTTCTCTTTAGCTAGTTTTTCATTTTCTTCTCTATCCCACCTAGCACGCAGTTCAGCCATTAATCTTATATTCTCATTTATTCTAACTTGAATGGCATTTGCTGTAGTAACAATTTTATTATGATGATTCTCATTAGGCATAACTTTCGATTTCAAAAGATCAACATCAGCAGCAAGACTATCGACTTTAGAAGCAAGTATATCAATTTTCCCAAGCTTTTCTTCAACAGATTTGTTAAAAGTAGTTTGTGTACTAATAAATTCTTTAAGCATGGCTTCAAGTCCAGGGGATGAATTCCTATTATTGTTGTAAGAATTCCCATAAGAATTACCATAGCCGTTGCCATTATTATAAGGATATGGCCTATAGTTGTTACTAGAATTGTTCCGGTAAGCATTGTTGTTGAAATTACTATTTTTAATGAAGTTCACATCAACATGTTCTTCTTGTGCAACCAATGAAGCTAACGGAACATTATTAGGATCAACATTAGTCCTATCATTCACAAGCATAGACATAATAGCATCAATCTTATCACTCAAGGAAGAGGTTTCTTCGACAGAATTTACCTTCTTACCTTGTGGAGCTCTTTCCGTGTGCCATTCAGAGTAGTTGATCATCATATTATCAAGAAGCTTTGTTGCTTCACCAAGAGTGATGGACATAAAGGTACCTCCAGCAGCTGAATCTAATAAATTCCGTGAAGAAAAATTTAGTCCTGCATAGAAGGTTTGGATGATCATCCAAGTAGTCAGTCCATGGGTTGGGCAATTTTTAACCAAAGATTTCATTCTTTCCCAAGCTTGAGCAACATGTTCAGTATCTAATTGTTTAAAATTCATTATGCTACTCCTCAAAGATATAATTTTAGCAGGGGGATAATATCTACCAATAAAAGCATCCTTGCATTTAGTCCATGAATCAATACTATTCTTAGGCAGAGATAGCAACCAATCTTTAGCTCTTCCTTTTAATGAGAAAGGGAACAATTTTAGTTTAATAATGTCACCATCTACATCTTTATATTTTTGCATTTCACATAGTTCAACAAAATTATTAAGATGGGCAGCAAGCATCATCGAACTAACACTGGAAAATTGCTCTCGCATAACAAGATTCGAGTAAAGCAGGTTTAATTTCAAAGAATTCTGCTGTAGTAGCAGAGTGGAGCAATAGGTGTGCATAAGAAATCATTATTATTTGTGGTTGTGAAGTCACACAACTTAGTATTTTCAGGGTTGGCCATTTTAGCAATAGTAAATAAAGCAAACTAGGTAAAGTAAATGCAAGTAACTAATTTTTTTTTGTTTTTGATATAGCAAACAAGATAGCAAATAAAGTAAAACTAGCAACTAATTTTTTTGTATTTTGATTTAGTGCAGCATACAAAGTAGTAAATAAAACTAAGCAAGACAAAAACAAAGTAAAGAGATTGAGAAGTGGAGACTCCCCTTGCAGCGTGTCTTGATCTCCCCGACAACGGCGCCAGAAATCTAGCTTGATGGCGTGTAACTCACACGTTCGTTGGGAACCCCAAGAGGAAGGTATGATGCGCACAGCAGCAAGTTTTCCCTCAGAAAGAAACCAAGTATTATCGAACCAGGAGGAGCCAAGAAGCACGTTGAAGGTTGATGGCGGCGGGATGTAGTGCGGCGCAACACCAGGGATTCCGGCGCCAACGTGGAACCTGCACAACACAACCAAAGTACTTTGCCCCAACGAAACAGTGAGGTTGTCAATCTCACCGGCTTGCTGTAACAAATGATTAACCGTATTGTGTGGAAGATGATTGTTTGCAGAAAACAGTAAAACAGTATTGCAGTAGATTGTATTTCAGTAAAGAGAATTGGACCGGGGTCCACAGTTCACTAGAGGTGTCTCTCCCATAAGACAAACAGCATGTTGGGTGAACAAATTACAGTTGGGCACCCCAAATAAAGAGAGCATGACCATGCACATACATATCATGATGAGTATAGTGAGATTTAATTGGGCATTACGACAAAGTACATAGACCGCCATCCAACTGCATCTATGCCTAAAAAGTCCACCTTCAGGTTATCATCCGAACCCCTTCCAGTATTAAGTTGCAAAGCAACAGACAATTGCATTAAGTATGGTGCGTAATGTAATCAACAACTACATCCTTAGACATAGCATCAATGTTTTATCCCTAGTGGCAACAACACAACACAACCTTAGAACTTTACGTCACTTGTCCCGGTGTCAATGCGGGCATGAACCCACTATCGAGCATAAATACTCCCTCTTGGAGTTACAAGCATCTACTTGGCCAGAGCATCTACTAGTAACGGAGAGCATGCAAGATCATAAACAACACATAGATATAACTTTGATAATCAACATAACAAGTATTCTCTATTCATCGGATTCCAACAAACGCAACATATAGAATTACAGATAGATGATCTTGATCATGTTAGGTAGCTCACAAGATCCGACAATGATAGCACAATGGGGAGAAGACAACCATCTAGCTACAGCTATGGACCCATAGTCCAGGGGTAGACTACTCACACATCACACCGGAGGCGACCATGGCGGCGTAGAGTCCTCCGGGAGATGAATCCCCTCTCCGGCAGGGTGCCGGAGGCGATCTCCTGGATCCCCCGAGATGGGATCGGCGGCGGCGGCGTCTCGCAAGGTTTTCCGTATCGTGGCTCTCGGTACCGGGGGTTTCATCACGGAGGCTTTAAGTAGGCGGAAGGGTAGGTCAAGAGGCGGCGCGAGGGGCCCGCACCATAGGGCCGCGCGGCCGGGCGAGGGCCGCGCCGCCCTATGCTCGGCTGCCTCGTGGCCCCTCTTCGTTTCGTCTTCGGACTTCCGGAAGCTTCGTGGAAAAATAGGCCCCCGGGCGTTGATTTCGTCCAATTCCGAGAATATTTCGTTACTAGGATTTCTGAAACCAAAAACAGCAGAAACAAAGAATCGGCTCTTCGGCATCTTGTTAATAGGTTAGTTCCAGAAAATGCACGAATATGACATAAAGTGTGCATAAAACATGTAGATAACATCAATAATGTGGCATGGAACATAAGAAATTATCGATACGTCGGAGACGTATCACTACCTTTAAAATTCCATTCTTTGTCTTTGCAATATATAGCTCATGGGAAAAATATCTTAAAAACTATTGTGGTATTGAATATGTACTTATGTATCTTATTTCTTAATAAGTTGCTTGTTGAGCGATAACCATGTTCCTGGGGACGCCATGCATCAACTATTTCACTTTGTTGAATATTATGTGAGTTGCTATGCATGTTCGTCTTGTCTGAAGTAAGGGTGATTTATCATGATCAAATGGTTTGAGTATGCATATTGTTAGAGAAGAACATTGGGCCGCTAACTAAAGCCATGATCCATGGTGGAAGTTTCAGTTTGGACAACAATCCTCAATCTCTTATGAGAATATTATCTGTTGTTGAATGCTTATGCATTAAAGAGGAGTCCATTATCTCGTTGTCTATGTTGTCCCGGTATGGATGTCTAAGTTGAGAATAATCAAAAGCGAGAAATCCAATGCGAGCTTTCTCCTTAGACCTTTGTACAGGCGGCATGGAGGTACCCCTTTGTGACACTTGGTTAAAACATATGCTATGCAATGATAATCCATGTAAATCCAAGCTAATTAGGACGAGGTGCGGGCACTATTGGTAATCTATGCATGAGGCTTGCAACTTATAGTATATATTATACATAACACATATGCTTTATTACTACCGTTGACAAAATTGTTTCTTGTTTTCAAAATAAAAGCTCTAGCACAAAAATAGCAATCCATGCTTCCCTCTGTGAAGGGTCATTCTTTTACTTTTATGTTGAGTCAGTTTACCTACTTTTTTCTATCTTAGAAGCAAACACTTGTGTCAACTGTGCGCATTGATTCTTACATGTTTACCTATTTCACTTGTTATATTACTTTGTATTGACAATTATCCATGAGATAAACATGTTGAAGTTGAAAGCAACTGCTGAAACTTAAATCTTCCTTTGTGTTGCTCCAATGCCTTTACTTTGAATCTATTGCTTTATGAGTTAATTCTTATGCAAGACTTATTGATGCTTGTCTTGAAAGTACTATTCATGAAAAGTCTTTGCTATATGATTCAGTTGTTTAACCATTGTCTTTACCATTGCTTCATTACATATGCTTACAATAGTATTGATCAAGATTATGATAGCATGTCACTTCAGAAATTATCCTTGTTATCGTTTACCTACTCGAGGACGAGTAGGAACTAAGCTTGGGGATGCTTGATACGTCTCAAACGTATCTATAATTTCTTATGTTCCACGCTACTTTATTGATGATACTCACATGTTTTATATATACTTTATGTCATATTTATGCATTTTCCGGCACTAACCTATTGACAAGATGCTGAAGAGCCAGTTGCTGTTTTCTGCTGTTTTTTGTTTCAGAAATCCTACAAAGGAAATATTTTCGGAATTGGACGAAATCAACGCCCAGGGTCTTATTTTTCCACGAAGCTTCCAGAAGACCGGAGGAGATACGAAGTGGGGCCACGAGGTGGCGACACACTAAGGCGGCGCGGCCAAGGAGGGGCCCGCGCCGCCCTAGTGTGTGGGCCCCTCGTGACGCCCCCTGACCTACCCTTCCGCCTACTTAAAGTCTTCGTCGCGAATACCCCAGTACCGAGAGCCACGATACGGAAAACCTTACAGAGACGCCGCCGCCGCCAATCCCATCTCGGGGGATTCAGGAGATCGCCTCCGGCACCCTGCCGGAGAGGGGAATCATCTTCCGGAGGACTCTTCATCGCCATGATCGCCTCCGGATTGATGTGTGAGTAGTTCACCCCTGGACTTCCATAGCAGTAGCTAGATGGTCGTCTTCTCCTCATTGTGCTATCATTGTTCGATCTTGTGAGCTGCCTAACATGATCAAGATCATCTATTTGTAATGTTACATGTTGCGTTTGTTGGGATCTGATGAATATGGAATACTATGTTATGTTGATTATCAATCTATCATCTATGTGTTGTTTATGATCTTGCATGCTCTCCGTTGCTAGTAGAGGCTCTGGCCAAGTTGATACTTGTAACTCCAAGAGGGAGTATTTATGCTCGATAGTGGGTTCATGCCTCCATTAAATCTGGGACAGTGACAGAAAGTTCTAAGGTTGTGGATGTGCTATTGCCACTAGGGATAAAACATCAATGCTTTGTCTAAGGATATTTGTGTTGATTACATTACGCACCATACTTAATGCAATTGTTTGTTGTTTGCAACTTAATACTGGAAGGGGTGCGGACGCTAACCCGAAGGTGGACTTTTTAGGCATAGATGCATGCTGGATAGCGGTCTATGTACTTTGTCGTAATGCCCAATTGAATTTCACTCTACTCATCATGATATGTATGTGCATTGTTATGCCCTCTTTATTTGTCAATTGCCCAACTGTAATTTGTTCACCCAACATGCTATTTCTTATTGGAGAGACACAACTAGTGAACTGTGGACCCCGGTCCAATTCTTTACATCGAATACAATCTACTGCAATACTTGTTCTTACTGTTCTTTGCAAACATCATCTTCCACGCTATACATCTAATCCTTTGTTACAGCAAGCCTGTGAGATTGACAACATCACTGTTAAGTTGGGGCAAAGTATTTTGATTGTGTTGTGCAGGTTCCACGTTGGCGCCGGAATCCCTGGTGTTGCGCCGCACTACACTCCACCACCAACAACCTTCACGTGCTTCTTGACTCCTACTGGTTCGATAACCTTGGTTTCTTACTGAGGGAAAACTTGCTGCTGTACGCATCACACCTTCCTCTTGGGGTTCCCAACGGGCGTGTGCTTTACGCGTCATCATATAACTCCACCTGTGAGAGTGAATGCATAACCTGATGTGGATTTTATTTCATCTACATCTCCCGCATAGTCTGCATCTGAATACCCTTCTATCTCAAGGGAATTAGTTCTTATGTATGTTAGCATGATGCCTTTTGTGCCTTGTGCATAACGCAATGCCTTCTTGACCATTTTCCAGTGATCTATTCCTGGATTACTTTGGACTCTGCCAAGTACCCCGGTAACAAAAGCTAAGCCAGGGCGCATACATACTTGAGCATACATTAGGCTTCCGACACCTGAAGCATATGGAACCGCTTTCATTTGATCGATCTCATATTTTTTCCTGAGACATTGAAAATTCCCAAATCTATCGCCCGTGACTATAAGAGCAGGCGTAGAATTACTCGCATGCATACCACACTTCTTTAGAACTTTCTCTAAGTATGCCGTTTGCGATAATCCTAAAACCCCTCTTTGTCTATCTCGGTGAATTTCAATTCCTAGAACGAATGAAGGTTCACCAAGATTTTTCATATCAAAATTCGAGGACAAGAACTTCTTCATCTCCAATAGTAGACTAACATCACTACTAGCGAGTAGAATGTCATCCACATATAGGATGAGGAAAATAAATTTCCCGTTTTTAAACTTTGCGTATACGCAATTATCCTCTCTATTCTCAACAAACCCAAAACTTTTAATTGTCTCATGGAACTTCAAGTACCATTGCATGGAGGCTTGTTTTAATCCATAAATGGACTTCTTTAGACGACATCCCATATGTTCTTTTCTTTTCACGACAAAACCCTTGGGTTGTGCCATGTAAACATTTTCCTCCAAGTCTCCATTTAGGAAAGCCGTCTTTACATCCATCTGATACAATTCTAAATCATAGTGTGCGACTAAAGCCATTATGATTCTAAAAGAATCCTTACATGAAACCGGAGAAAAAGTCTCATTATAGTCTATTCCTTCACTTTGAGTGAAATCCTTTACAATAAGTCGTGCTTTATATCTTTCAATATTCCCTCTGGAGTCGCACTTTGTTTTGTAGACTGGCTCCTTTAGGAATTTCTTCTAAATCCCGGACTTTGTTGCTACTCATTGATCTCATTTCATCAACCATGACTTCAATCCACTTCGATGAATGAGCACTTTTTGAGGCTTTTTCAAATGTGGTGGGATCGCCCTCCATTTGAACTTCTTCACTGACATAGATTTCAAAATCGTCAGGAATAGCTGGTTTTCTTGCTCTTTGAGACCTTCTAAGGTTCTCAACATCTGTCACATTTTCTATGTGGGGCTGTTGCAGGTCTTCCTCGTGTGTGGTAACATTCTCGCAGTGACATTGTCCTGTGTCGGTGCAGCAGCAGGTATCGAGAAAAATGGTTCCCGGATCATTGGAGTGGGTGCATACACCCGCTTCTCCTCAAGGTTGATTTCCCGGGATACCGTGCCCCCCCGATCATCTCATTCTCCAGAAACACTGCGTGTCTCGTTTCTACAAACTTAGTAAGTCTGTCTGGACAATAGAAACGATAACCTTTTGACTTATCTAGATAGCCAATAAAATGGTAACTTACTGCCTTAGGATCTAATTTCCAATGTTTTGGTTAAAGAGTTTGGCCTCAGCTGAACATCCCCACACTCGCAAATAATTGAGTGAAGGTTCTCGGCTAGTCCACAACTCATATGGTGTTTTAGCTAGACACCAACTTACTAGGAAATCGATTAAGTATGTGAATAGCGGTTTTTAACGCCTCCATCCACAAACTAACCGGTAAAGTGGAGTAACTTAACATGCTTCTTACCATATCCATCAGGGTACGGTTTCGTCTTTCAGCTACTCCATTCTGTTGAGCCTCGCCCGGTGTAGAATACTGGGAAACTATGCCATGTTCCTGTAGAAACCTTGCAAACGGTCCAGGAACTTGGCCATATGGGGTGTGCTGACCATAGTACTCCCCACCATGGTCGGACCTTACTATTTTAATCTTTATGCTATGCTGATTTTCTACTTCAGCCTTAAATATCTTGAATTTATCCAATGCTTCTGAACGCTCTTTAATTGGATAAATATTACCATAACGCGAATAATCATCCGTGAATGTTATGAAGGAATCATAGCTATCCACAGATTTCACAGGAAATGGACCACATATATCCGATATGTATTATTTCTAAAACTCATGTGCTTCTTTTGGCGCCCTTCTTAATGTTCTCTACAAACTTTTCTTTAATGCAATCGATGCATTGTTCTAAATTCTAAAATTCTATAGGTGGAAGGATTGATTCTTTTACTAAGCGTTCTATTCCCCCCTCGAAATATGGCCTAAACAACAGTGCCATAATTTCGAAGAGACTTCATCAATTCTCTTCCGCTTATTATTTTCATTCAGGGGTGTGGAGACATTCTCATTATCGGCGCTTAAAACATTCACATTCTCATCACAAAGTGACAACAAATAAAGCTTGTCTTGTCTGAAGGCAAGACCAACAATCTCATTATTAAACTTGATCTTACATTGACCATCACCAAAATGGCAAGCAAAACCATCATCATCTAAGCGCGATACACTTATTAAGTTTCGATGCAAAGAGGGTACATAAAATACATCCGGCCAGGCAACCGACCAGGTGTGCCGATTGAAGCCACACTATGGCTGTTGCAGGCAGGCCATTTTCTTATTTCTAATTACACAATCTGATTTAATGTGTCATATTTGGGTTGTCTCTACACACCAGTAGTAGAAGGATATTAGTTTCGATATAAAAATGGGCATAGAAGTACCAGGAAATACAGATGAATCATCGAGATCACAATATGCACGTGGTGATTGTGCGCTGCCACTACGCTGGGTCGGGCCGTGAAGGACCAAGGCCATAGTTCGAGGCCCAACAACCATGCGAATGAGATCCTTGGTGCAGCTCTCACTTTAAGAGCATCCCCACTCGTTGACGCTCCCCACGCCCAAATCCGGCGATTGTTTCGTCCGGATTGGACGTAAATCTGGCGTGGGGAGCGCCGAAGTTCCAGCCGTCCCCCCGACATGACACCCCCAACTTGGGGCATTTGACATATTTCAAACAAATTCGACATAAAATTTAACAAGTTCGACGAAGGCCCATCTGGCTGCTCCTCCGTCGACCAGTTGCCAGTCCGGCGTACATGCTTGACAAGCAGCCGAGGATCATCATGTGCTCCTCGTCTTGGGCGGCGGCTGCCATCTCTTCTCGCATAAGCTCGACGAACATCTGCTCCTCCTCTTCGTCCGAGTCCATGGCCGGCGAGGCAAGCGGACGAACACCGACGGGCGTGGTCGAGGCAACCCGAGCCGCCGGCGACGAGGAGTAGGCCAAAGTCGGAAAACGAGGCCGGCGGAGGAGCAGCCGAGATAGGCCTTCGTCGAAAGACGGCGGAATATAGGCAGGTGGAGAAGGAGGGACGGCGGAATCTGGGCAACAAGACGGCGGGGTGGTGCCGGCGGCGAGAGAGATACGAGGGGTGGGGGAGATTTTGAGCGAGGTGGCGATGGGGTTCGTGTGTCGAGTTGCCGACAGATCGGGCCCTTCCCCGCTTTTCACTCGTCCGGAGTCCCCGAGCGCTCCCCGGGGGACCGGGGATGGCGTGGGCTCGCCGGATGGATGAAGGGCCAAATCCGGACGAAAACGAGAAATCGGGGGCGCGACTGGGCCGAATTACGCCGTCCGGATGAGAAAAACGTCGCTCGGGGGCCTCGTCGGGAGACGAGTGGAGATGCTCTAACAATAAGTCATGCCAGACCTGAACAAGCTGGCTTCCTGCGACCTAGTCATGGTCGGTCTTTTTTCTTTTAAATAATACAATTTTTATATCAATTCTGCAAATAATATGTGATTTTAGAATTTTTTTAATCTACGACTCGGACGGCTACCGATCGGCCGGCCAGTCAGCCGATCAGTTTTGGCTGCCGGCCAAAAGTGATTGAGACTGCTCATAGTGGGGGTAAATAGGTGGTAACATCACACATCTCAAGGCATTTTGGTGACATGGCATTACAATAAATGAAGAAAGAGAGTGAAGTGGTAACTAACTATGTTACCATAACATCACACATTTTAAGGCAATATGAGTCTACAACACAATAATAACACAATGGATGAAACCACATCTAAGTTACTACCCACTATAGAGGTAGACGAATTTCCGTAACTTAGACTAGTAACATTGCACATATTACTACTCAAATTACTCCCCACTATGAGCAGCCTGAAGCCTGTTGCAGGCAGGCCATTTTAGCTAGCTTTGCATGCCGATCAGCTGGTCGGCAGTCATACTACCGATCGGCATTCCTCCGGCCGAGTACTAGATTTGCAAATTTCTAAAATCATGTATTATTTGTAAAATTGATTTAAAAATCATATTTTTTGAAAAAAATTCGTGTCATCGTCGACAGAGAGGGAGCAGCTCACCAAGACATGCGCCCATCGCAGCCCTATTATCAGGTGGATGAACGTTGGACCGCTCATTGGCACGGTGATGCGTGCAGCACAATGCTAAGCTGCAAGCGCCAGTATATCTAAATCTTCTACTACATCTTTATCTGACCGCCGTCGTAAGACCCGGCTGATCCCCGACATTAGCAAGGTCATCTCCTTACCAGTGACCTAGAGCCCACCACTAACAATACTTGAGAATTTCAGCTAGATGATTGCTGCAGGATCATGGAGGCCGAGCAGACCATGGTCGTCTCGGCTGGTAGTGCGTCCAACCTCTGAGGTGACTGTCTCAATGTTAAGAGATGTAATTCATCGGTGCTACGTACACGGGTTGTACTGTAGCGGGACTTTTGTTTCTTAGTTTTCTTTTCCTTTTTTTGGCTGTGTGCATCCGTAGTGCCATTAGGGTGGTGCGTTGTTGCAGAGGCTGGATGTAATTGGTATCTTTTTGATATTAATATATTCCCTTTATCGAAAAAAAAACGTACACGGGTTGTAGCATATGATTGTAATTGCTTTCCGACCATATTATGTTTATATACTACCAAAAGAACCAAAAAAAAAACACCCACCTTCATCCACTAAGTAGCAACTAAAAAAATGGAAAAAACTTTGGGCCAAAAATCTAAAATTAAATTGAATATTTTCAGTGGTACATCTCACAATCTTGCAAAATCTCAACCCAAAATTCTTTTTATTATAAGCTAGAAAAAATGACAAAATATAATATGTTTTAGAGATTTGAAATGTACTACTCAGAACTACATTTTTTATCATTTTTTTTAGCTTAGAAGATAAAGTATTTGAAATTCATATTTTGCAAGTTCGTGGGAACATCATTGCCTATATGTTGATTTTGTTTCAGACTATTTTGAAACATAAAAATATGATTTGTTATTCTTTACAAAACAAGATTACAGGTGTCCATGTGCACTAAATCTACACTCCTGTTTGGGCTAGGTATACCATCTATACCTTAGTACCGAGTATGGAAATTCCAATCTTCATTTATTTTAAAGAAAATCCCGAGTAAATTCAATGTTGGTTGAAAGGGTTGTTAGAGCTCTCATAGCAGATGACCTACCAAGGAACAACCTCATAACAAATGCATTGCTTGTTATTGACCTACTGGAGGAAAAAATGGTTTCATATGACTTTATACCACCAAACTCTTTTATAAGTGGGAAGGTTACCCCAAGCATAGGATCATCAGCTTATTTCTAGCGTTCTACTCTTTTTGTCTTCTAATTACACAATCTCATTCGTTGTACAATTTGGTTTGTTTCTACACACCACTAGACTGATATACATATGGGCATAGGAGTCACCAGGAAATATGGATGAATCACCGAGATCACAATATGCACTTGGTGACTCTTGCTGCTAGTGCGCTGGGCCGGGCCGTGACGGACCATGGCCAGAG
The DNA here is from genome assembly GCF_022539505.1 of Lolium rigidum. Lineage (NCBI taxonomy): Eukaryota > Viridiplantae > Streptophyta > Magnoliopsida > Poales > Poaceae > Lolium > Lolium rigidum. The sequence goes on along the minus strand of NC_061509.1, from coordinate 287,385,020 downwards.
TTCAAGGCTGAGCAACCATGCGAAGGAGACCATCGATTCAGCTTAGCCCTTTGAAAGTTTGAAGTGAGCCCTAGCCGAACCTGCGAACGGGCTAGCGACCTAATTCACACCTGCATGCAGATTGGTTTCACACTCTATATACATGTTGAAACGGCAGTTTCCACCAGGGTCTAGCGATTAAGAGCGAGAGTAACGGGCTGGTTTCTAGGGAATTAACTAATCATTAATTAACGCACTGAGCCTAATTTCTTGGCATTTGTTCAAATTCACTGTGAGCCGTGTAAATCGATATGGAGGGCGTACCAAAAGAACAAAAAAGCCCCACCTGCATCCACTAAGTAGCAATTAAAAAGGAAAACTGCTGGGCGTCCCCCGGGGGATCTGATTCCCCAGCCCCCGGGTCCCCAGCCGTCAGATCAACCATTTTGACGGTTAGATTTGCATGTAGCAAAAAAATATTTCCCGGCAGCAAAAAATCACCCCCGGCAGCAAATGACTGAAGCAAAAAACGGTTCGTTCAGAAAAAAAAATAAAAGGCTGGGCTCGCCGGAGAGCTCGCCGGAGACCACGTAGCAAACATATTACGCAGATGTAGCAAAACCGCAAATAAATTGTAGCAATTTTTTTTATTCATATGCTGCAAATCCTCTAAGACATCAACGGAGATCTCGCCTGCAGCCGGTAACAGCGCCGTCCGAGGTTGCATCAACTCCATCCATCCAGAACAACAACGCTAGAAGCAGCTAGTAGCAATGCCCTATGCCTATGGTAGTAAAAATCTACCCTCTGCCGGTAGCAATGCCGGAAACCTTAAATAGCAAAACTGGCCTCCGCAGGTAGCAACGCCTCAGGCCTAAGGTAGCAAAACTCCTAACGAAGCAAACGAGCACGAGATGGAGGTGGCGCTGGTAGCATCGGCAGCGACCGCCTGTAGCATCGACGCCCTCGGCTGGTAGCACCAGTGATATCCACTAGTAGCATCCCAAATTGGGGTACACATCAGCGTCATCGACCACCGGTAGCAATGGTGGGAGGCAGCAACGGCACCCTTAGGCAGCACCTATGCCCATGGCGCGCAGCTACGACGGCCATCGGTAGTAGCACGTCCGCCGGCGGGAGGTAGCAAAGGTGCCCGCCCGCAGGCCGCACCTCCGCCCACCGCAAGCAGCAGTGGCGCCCGCCGGTGGCAGCACCTCCGCCCACCGCAAAAAGCAGCATCTGGTGGAGGCTCCTCCAGTCCTCCTGGACGAGCGCTGGAGCCGAACCGCACCGGCGAGGGGTGTTCCATCCTACCGGGGTAGGACAGAGGTCTGGGAGAGGTAGTTGTGGGGTTGGCGGAGGAGCAGCACGGCCATAGGCGGCGGAGGAGCAGCGGCGCAGCTTCGGCGCGGCGCGGCGGAGGAGCAGCACGGCCATGGGCGGCGGAGCAGCGGCGGCGCGGCGGAGGTGCTCGCAATCGGGCCTCGTCGCGGAGAAGGTCGGGAGGGAGGCAGGGGGCCGAGAGAAGCCGAGCCTGGACGGAAGAAGAGGCCGGCCGCACACGCTATGGAGGCAGCAGGAGAGGATCCTCTCTGGTGTGGCCACGACGCACGACGGCGTCCATGGAGGGATGGATGCGTGGAAAAGTAAGAGATGGAGAAGGGTAGGGGAACCGGAAAAGACAAGAACGTGTGTGGGACCCATACACGTGCGGCCACGCAGAGAGGAAAAAGCAAGCACGTACAGCCGGAGGATCGAGCCCATCGGACGGCTTGGCACCAGGAGGCTGAGACGCATCTAATCCCCCGGGGGAGATGAATCATTTTCCAACTAAAAAACGAAAACAGTCCCTCCAAGACAGAGGGGAAAGTCGCGCGGTGCCAATATTTTGGCTTAGCTTATTGTATATACACGGCTTCACTCTCCCGTGCATTTACAGGGGCGTGCACTGGGGGATCTTGGGAAGCCAATTCTTTGGCGCCAGCCTTGACAGGCTAGGCACTTTCATAATAGGATCAGCCTTGCTAGTTATTCAAACACACTTGGGGAAAAAGGCGAGCTTACTATGGAACGTGCCTTTGAGAAGCATGAATAAAGTACTCTATGTGTGGAGTTCTTTTTTGTTGTGATAAATTTTCCACATATCTTTCTACCTGCTAAACTAAGAATATATGTCTATACGGTCAACCAGATGTCATGCCCTTTGTTATATTAGTTATACAACTCATTCGCATTATATTTGCAAAATCACCAAGTGTCTGAACTCTCCTTCAGATGCACAAAGCCTGTCATGAACTAATGCTCGTGTATAAAAGTTCGCTATGAAGGAAACAAATGAATAAATGAGTTTATCATGTCCCTTCCTGTGAATCTAATGGACATGAATAAATTATTTTATGAATTTGTTAAGTTTGTGGGTCAGTTACAACCAGCTTCTCCCCACATTGTTTTCTAATCATGATGACAAAATAGCAAGAAAAAGGACTCGTTTTGCCACATTGAACAGAGATAAATGAGTTATGTTACCGTTCAAAAAACAGAGGAGTCCTTGTCCGAGATTTAAAGGTGGTATTTTCTCTGTTTAATTAATGTGCATAGAAGGCTAACAAAATAAAAGAAAATAACACTAGTTCAATGGGAATACTGAAAAACACTAGTTCCCATGCAAATACCTTGAGTATAGTTTGGATAAGTAGATACCAAATCCAAACCTCGCTGGAGAATAAATTAATTATCAGGAGCAGCAATAGCTCAAAATAGATATACTTATTCTGATGTGCATCACATCTTGACAAAACATGTCCAGGATGAAATTAAATTGCTGGGACTTCAAGTTATGTGCATAATCAGTACTTGGTAGAAAGTGGAAATACATAACGATATAAATTTGAAATATGTTGTGCAATCTCAAGAAGTGCCATCTCTAATTAAACTTGATGTAGGAAAAAAAATCAGGATCTCCCTCATGAGATTGACTGACTGTACAAGGCAGAAAGTAGATATTGGAACTGGTGAGCAGATAACAGGATACTTTACCCAACAAAACCATCAACTATACTTTTTTTTAATCAAGTGACGATATTTACAAGCTGCTATCACAGGTAACAAAATCATGCTAGCTAGACGACAGCATCAGAAAGCACATTGCTAAGATCTGGATGGAGATTGCCAAATAATTGAGCTAAGAAATGAAACCCATAAGATCATACACTGATTCTCACTCCAAATTATGGAATGGCATTCTCCAGTAGAAAAGTAAATTCATATTGCTTGGGTAACTACAAAAGAGCAGCCTCGGGGAATATCCATATGAACATGGATAGTGGCACTTCCTTTTGTATATAAAGTGTACATTTGTGAAAGCTTAGATCACAATAGTTAGTTAGTTTAATTTTTCTTGGAACTAAATGTAGAACTGGGAACATGTCGTTTCCTTCAATTTTTCTTTGACTGGACACAAATAGCGACATGGGAAATTTCATGGTTTGTTTGAGGGAATGATGATGCTCTTGTAGCCACTTACCTACCCAAGTACCAAGGTCATAACCACGTGATTCTTACCTATTGGCCTACCAGATGTCCAGAGACTTCATGTCACTGTCTAGTGTCTACCACTAAGTCATCTATAAATAACAAGGCTTCCCGAGCAGGATGCATAGCTATTTCTCATTTTACTTGTCTATCTTGGAGTTATGCACTTGTATGGTGTACATTATTTGTTGTGTGTCTGCACATCCAGGACATGAATTTTGTTATGATATGGGCATAGAAGGTATCAGGAACCACTGATGGACCATCTGAATCACATCATGCATTGATTCACTTTGTCACCCCTATTTTTACTACCTCTGCCTGGCCTGTACACCATAGTGTTGTGCCATCTCAAGGAAACATTGGAGATGTATTAGATTGCTTGGGGATGATGCAATGGGGATAGTATCAGATATGGACACTGCAGCACGCCAGCAACATGAAATCGGTGAGACAGTCTGCAAAGTGGTAAGGTGGTGTAAGAGAAGCTAGATCTCCTAGATGTTTCTTTTGCTGGTTTGGCCGAATATAGCAGATATAGATGTCAGCAAAGAGGTTTTCATAAATCTCACGTAAGGATGTCACGGAAATGTTGTCCTCAAACCACCACACTGCACATTTTACAACTTCACGAGCATTACACCATCAAAAAAGCAATAACCTCTTGATGGAGATCAGTGCAGCTAACACCTTGGCCAAATCAGTGCAGCTAACACCTTTGCCATGGAGACATGCAAGGGGTAATGTAGACACGGTACATTCTTCTTCAGTGAAAATCCCACACACAAAACGAGTAGAACACCAGGAATGCACAGGCTTCAAAACTGACGTGTTGGACAATTACAGTGCCAGGGCATAACTGCAGCAGGTAAAAAAATATACAGGACGGCAATTTCATAAAGTTTGTAGCTACCCAAATATGCCAAGCTTCCGACTAGCTCACTTAATAAACTGATGAAGGACAAACCTTTCAGAAAAACTAAAACAGATATGTTCACTATGAATATAACAAGTTGAATATAATAAGACATAATGTCTCCTTCAATGTTTCTATGACTGAATGCAAACAGCGACACGAGATAACACAAACAAATCAGACCCAAATCGTCCATGTGGCCTAGCATTAATCTCCAAAAAATACATTTAAGGTACCAGCTGTGAGTCTATAACCCAATGACCAAAGAAGTGCTTGTTTGCACCATAGCAAACTGCAGTCTAATATTCGACGTTACAAAGGAAAAATGACTAGAAGTCAAGTAGACTAGCAGTTGAGTAGGATACAAACGCAATAATATTGCCCTACAAGTACTTAGATTTCCAGTGAAGTATAGAAAATTGCAGCAAGAACTCTTCTACATATTCAGTTGTTGGCAATGAAATAAATATGTTATTCTCCATTTAAAGGTGTTATTGTCTGTTTAATTAATGTGCATAGAAAGCTAACAAACTAAAACAAAATAACACTAGTTTAATGTGAATACTGAAAAAGACTAGTTCCGATGCAAATATCTTGAGTATAGTTTGGGTAAGTAGATACCAAATCCAAATCTTGCTAGTGAATAAGTTAATTATCAGCAGCAGCAATAGCTCAAAATAGATATACTTATTCTGATGTGCATCACATCCTGACTAAACATGTTCAGGATGAAATTAAATTGCTGGGACTTCAAGTTCTGTGCATAATCCATACTTGGTACAAAGTGGAAATACATAACGATATAAATGTGATATATGTTCTGCAACCTCAAGAAGTGTTATCTCTAATTGAACTTGGTGTAGGAAAAAAATTGCAGGACAGGCAGAAAGTACATATTGGAACTGCCGAGCAGATAACAGAATACTTTACCAAACAAAACCATCAGCTATACATTTTTTTTAACCAAGTGACAATGTTTACAAGCTGCTATCACAGATACCAAAATCATGCTGGCTAGACAACAGCATCAGAAAGCACATTGCAAAGATCTGGATGGAGATTGCCAAATAATTGAGCTAAGAAATGAAACCCATATGATCATAAGATACACTGATTCTCACTCCATATTATGGAATGGCATTCTCCAGTAGAACAGTAATGATTTTCCATTCATATTGCTTGGGTAACTACAAAAGAGCAGCCTCGGGGAATATCCATCTGAACATGTATGGTGGCACTTTCTTTTGTATATATATAGTGTGCATTTGTGAATGCTTAGATCATAATAGTTAGTTTGTTACTATAAGATCTGAATGAAAATTACCAGATAATAGGAGCTAGTGAGCTACAATATCATAAGATGCACTTTCTCATAGTACATTATGTAGTTGTGCATTCTACAGAAGGAGAGTGCTGTGGTGCATTTCATATTGGCTGGGCAATTAAAGAGCAACCTCGAGATATACCAATGTACCAATGGATGGTGGTGTTTTCTCTTGTAGTGATGCTTAGATGTGCCGCCACCCCACTCTACTAATAGAACCAGTTTCTCCCATATTGTTTTCCAAACATGACAACAAAATAGCAAGGACTTTTTTTGCCACATTGAACAGAGCTGAAGATGTTAATGCTATCATTCAAATAGAGGAGTCCTTGTCCAAGATTTGAAGGTGATAGTTTTCTATTTAATTAATGTGCAGACAAGGCTAACAAATAAGTAAAAAAAAAACACTATTTCAATGGGAATACTGTAAAAACACTACATTCAATGAAATGGGATTGAGCGAGATAACTCAACCTACATAACCTCGAGCCCCGGTTGGTCATCTGTCTGTCCTAAACCAATTCATTCACAGAGCTAAGGGAGCATCATCCGTCAATGTGCAGTGACGCCATTCTCCGCGTTGAGCCCATAGAGCACGCCTGCATATTTCTCAGTGGATCCAGCGAAGAAGGAATCCTTGAGCTTCCAGAAGGCGCATGACGTGACCAGGCTATCGGACCCGGCCTGGTGGGACTCCCCAACGCGCTCCACGTCGAGGAGCTCGGCGAGCTTGTTGAGCCCGCCGTGCAGGCTGTTGCAGAACTTCATGAGATGCTTGATGTCATAGACGGTGGGGAAATATATCTTCATGAGCTTGAAGAATCCCGCCTGCGTGTCCGGGAGGGTGTCGCAGGTGAGGATCTTGAGCAGGTACCCGAAATCGTACCCTGCGTGGAAGGTGACCCAGTATACGCCGTCGTTGAGCACGACGCCCGAGGACATGAGCAGCTCGGCGAAGCGGCGGGCGTCGACGCCGCGCTCGGCGTTGCGGCGGAAGTCGATGCCGCTGTGGCGGAGCAGCTCGATGGAGTCGGTGGCGTAGATGTCGCGCGAGTCGTCGAACTCGCGGAAGTTGAACTGCCAGACGCAGCGGCGGCGGCCGGCGCCGAGGGCCGGGAGCTCGCCCGTGGGGCCCGAGAAGGTGAGGCCGAGCTGGATGAGGTGCAGCATGTCGACGTTGGCCTTGAGGGTGGCGTAGTTGTAGTCGGCGGGGGAGCGGAAGGCCCCGACGGGGCGGCAGACGATGCCCGGGAACTCGGTGTCCATGGCGACGAAGGGGAACTCGTCGACGACGTCGCGGATCAGCGCGAACTCCGCCTCCAGGTTGTCCGCCCACACCTCCCGGATCTCCACCGTCTCCTCGTTCACGCGGCCGTTGGCCGTGGAGATCACCGCGGCCGCGAGGTCCGACATGGCCATTGCAGATCTCCGCCTCCGGTGCGGTGCTAGGGTTTGGTCGGATTTGGGAGGATGAGATCGGAGAAGGGGCTCTGGATTTTCTAGACGGGGAAAGGTTGCCTCTATCCCGACTCGACGGCCCAGATCAAGGATCTGAGACCGGATGGACAGCTGAGGATGGGTCTCGCACCTGGCCGCAGTTTCAAATCTGGTGCAGCATGGGATTTTGACAAAAATAACTTTTTTTACAAAGAAAATCACGACCAAACTATTTCACGCCACTAACTCTTTTGTGTGGCGCCCTTTCGAGCGCACCTGTCTGTGTGGCGTTCTTGCGAACGGCGCCATCAAGCTTCTTCCCCCGGCACAGGTGAATCGCTACACAACTTCTTATGTGCCAAGAGACCCTTTTTTGAAAGATCTTGCACGACTATCTTCACATTTGAGTGAGTGAACAACTGTGTAAAGACGGTGATGCTTAATCGAGAACTTCTTCATCCATACCTTCAATTCCAAGAAGGTATCGAACTTGAGCCCTTTAAATATCACATTCATCCTGACATCTACATCCCTCTTGGAAATTGGTCTAGCTCCAAGAAGTAAACTCTTGGCCTGCCACCTTCAACCACGGCCCTATCCGCAAGACTAACATCACGGAACAATGGTATCGAATATCCCGTCCATTTACCTTCTTGAAGATGTCGGCTGTTTCGGCTTCCTTGGCCGTCAACCCATCCTCATCAAGTTCTTCAGTGGGACCATCATCATCCGAGTCTGAGACAGAACATCGGGAATAAGGAATGGAGTGGTCCATGTCCTCTTGCGTCAAATATGCGTCCAAATCACCAACATTGTTGTACTTCATCTTGAAACCATTGTCACCATCGTCATGCTCGTCATACTTCTTCTCTAACGGTGCATCTTGGATAATGGGAGGTTCGGTGGCTTCTTCTTGGCTCATGGGTGGTGGACTCCTAGCATCAATGGGGGAGGAGCGCCGGTTAAGGTCAAGCTACAAATTAGCATCAACCGTGTTGCAAACAACTCCAGAGCCTTGTCTTGTGATTCAGCCACCGTCTCCTTGTAAACAGACCAACGTTGCTCAGAGTTGATACGCATTGTCTTCCAACGGTTGTGCATTTCAAACCCCACATTATGTATTCCCTCTATCTCAACAGCATCACTTGGCTCATTCCAATTCAAACCAATCCTTACTTGTGTTAGCACCTCGGCGTAGTTAGGGCTACGGTCAAACACCAAGTCAACCTCTTCCGGGTCCGGCTCTATGTTTTCCTTCAAAAAACATCATTGTCCACATGATGAACATGAACAATTCTTTTCATCCCTAGCATAATGTGAACAACACATACATACATATGTTCAATTGTTAGCCATGGTCAAAACAAATCTAGGGTTTCCACCCATACAACCTAACACTAACACTTGTCCTACTTCAACAAACCCTAACATTCCTAAAAACTTGACTTCACTTGCCAAACCAAATTAGGGTTTCACATCTAGAACCAACCAAATCCATGAAATCATTGGATGAAAAGAAGGGGACTGGAGGAGATTACCTTAAGGAACGGGTCGGGAACGAACTCCACAGACATATCCAACGATATCCACCAAGCTCAGAGAGAGTTTTGAGTTGGGGAGAGAGGTGGGGTGCCTGGTCGGAGGAGGAGGAAGAAGAGATGAGCAGGAAATGAGCCATGGTTGGGCTGGGGCAGCTTGGGCCGCCACACATAACAGGATGTGGGGCGCCCTTCCGAGCGGCGCCACACATTCAAAGTGTGGAACCCGTGAGAGCGACGCCACACGCCCCTGCCACGTATGCTGGTCAACGGCGCGTGATACGTCCAAAACGTATCTACTTTCCCGAACACTTTTGCTATTGTTTTGCCTCTAATTTGTGTATTTTGGATACAACTAACACGGACTAACGCTGTTTTCAGCAGAATTGCTCTGGTGTCTTGTTTTTGTGCAGAAATTCAACTTTCGGGAAAATCCTCGGAATTTATACCAAAGGGCCTATTTTACCAGAAGACTTAGGGAGCCAGAAGGGCAAGCCAGGTGGAGGCCCAAGGGCCCCACACACTAGGCCGGCGCGGCCGAGGAGGGGGGCGCGCCGCCCTAGTGTGTGGCCCCTCTGCTGGCCTCCGACGCCCTCCTCTGGACTACTTAAAGGTTTCGATCTAAAAACGCGAGGCACGAAGTCGAAGTCGCCAGAAACCCTCCAGAACGCCGCCACATCGCGAAACTCCGTCTCGGGGACCAGAAACTCCGTTCTGGCACTCCGCCGGGACGGGGAATTGGAGGAGATCATCGCCATCATCACCACCGACGCCTCTCCATCGACCAGACAATGCTTCCCCCATCCATGTGTGAGTAATTCCCCCGCTGTAGGCTGAAGGGGATTGTAGGGATTGGATGAGATTGGTCATGTAATAGCATAAGATTGTTAGGGCATAGTGCCTAGTGTCCGTAATTGGTACTTATATGATATTGTTGCAACTTGTTATGCTTAATGCTTGTCACTAGGGCCCGAGTGCCATGATCTCAGATCTGAACATGTTATTGTTTCATGATGATATGCATTGTTTCATGATCTTACCTGCAAGTTGTATACACATGTCGCTGTCCGGAACCCGAGGCCCCGAAGTGACAGAAATCGCGACAACCGGAGGGGAAGGCGGTGATGTGAGGATCACATGTGTTCACGGAGTGTTAATGCTTTGCTCCGGCACTCTATTAAAAGGAGTACCTTAATATCCAGTAGATTCCCTAGAGGCCCGGCTGCCACCGGCTGGTAGGACAAAAGATGTTGTGCAAGTTTCTCATTGCGAGTACGTACGACTATATACGGAACACATGCCTATGGATTGCTTTGTACTTGGACACCGCTTTATTATTATCTACAAATGTCCTGCTTTGATTGTTACATGAGTTTCTCTCATCCATGCAACGCCCGTCATCCATCCCTGTGCCTACAGTATTTTAATTCTGCTGTTTACTATAATTACTACTGCTGTCTCTGTTACTCTGCTGCTGTTATTTCACTATCGCTATCGCTATAAAGCTGTTACTACTGATAAACTCTTGCGAGCAAGTCTGTTTCCAGGTGCAGCTGAATTGACAACTCCGCTGTTAAGGCTTTCAAGTATTCTTTGTCTCCCCTTGTGTCAAATCAATAAATTGGGCTTTACTTCCCGTGAAGACTGTTGCGATCCCCTATACTTGTGGGTCATCAAGACTATTTTCTGGCGCCGTTGCCGGGAAGCATAGCTTTATTTGGAGGTTCACTTGGATTGATATTGTTCGCTGCAAATTCTCCATCATGGGTAAATCTCGCGATCCTAAAGTCGCTATATTACCATCCACTACAAGAAAAAGGTACAACTCTGAGTACCTCTGCTACTCTTGATTCACCATCTGTGATAAGTCAACTTGTTTCACCACCACAAGCTTCTCTTGCTGGTACTTCTGCTGAATCTGAAAACTCTCATAATATTGATAATGTTTCTGATGTGCTTGATGATAGTGGTTCATTGGGATCCTTTCTAGATGCTACAATTTCTAGGTCTAGACAAATTGAAAATGCTGAAACTCCTAATGAAAACGCTGCTACACCTGTTAATTCACCTAAACTTGATTATTCTAGTGATGATCCTGATGAGGATTATGTGGAGCTTAATGATGATTTTATTGATAGATGCAATGCTACTGTTGATGCAAGAAAAATTAAAAAGTTTCTCGCACAATATACTGTTAGACATAAGCTATCTCCTGATCCTAAATTTGCCACATCTCCTATATGCATTAAGGATAAAAATTATGATTTTTATCTTGATCTATCTCATATAGCTATTGCTGTGAAAACACCCTTTTGTGGTACTGAAAAAGAAAGTGCTGTAGAACACATGAATGAACTTTCTTCTATGAGTAGCTTGTTTTCTGATGATGTCAAGATGCGTACTTATTTCATTGCTAAAAATTTTCCTTTCTCATTAAAGGATGATGCTAAAACTTGGTATAATAATTTGCCTCCTGGTTCTATTAAAAGTCCAGGTGATTTGCTTGATGTTTTCTTTCGGAAATACTTTTCCGCTAGTGCTCAACATGCTGCTTTACAGAAAATTTATAGCTTTGACCAGGAAGATGGAGAGAAATTGCCTGAAGCATGGGCAAGATTTTGCTCTCTTATCATAGCTCGACCTGGACATGATTTGGAAAAGCATGATTTACTTGATATATTCTATAGTGGACTAACCGTTGAGTCTAGAGCATATTTGGATAGTTGTGCTTGGTTGTGTTTTCAGGAAAAGAACTCCAGACGAAGCTGAAGAATTATTGGCTAAAATAGGCCGGAATCATGATGATTGGACTACACCTGAACCAACTCCGACGCCAATATTGAAGAAGAGGGGTTTGATTAAATTGAATGATGAAGATATGAGGGAAGCCAAGAAGTCTCTTAAGGAGAAAGGTATTAAATCCGAAGATGTGAAGAATTTACCCCCCATAGAAGATATATGTGAGATAATTCCCCCTTCATCCTTGATTGAGGTAAACTCTCTTCAACGCTTTACTAGGGAAGATATTCCGTATTCAAAACCTCCCGCTCAATGCTTAGATGAGTTTGATAATTATATTGTTAAGCAAGAAAATTTTAATATGAGAGTAGAGAATCATCTAATGGAAAATTCTCAAGCTATTAGCAATTTGCATGATATTGTGGAGAGAACCTCCAATGATGTTAAGATGCTTGTTAAACATTTTCAAATGGTTCAAACTCAAATTGATCAACTCACTAAAGTGCAAAATGACTTGTTAAAAAATAATTCTAAAGAGAAACATGCTTATGAAGTAACAACTAGAGGCGGTGTTTCTACCCAGGATCATCTATATCCCGAAGGGCATCCCAAAAGAGTTGAACAAGATTCTCAACGAATTGAACCTAGTGCTCCTTCTAAGAAAAAGAAGAAGAAACATAAAACTGTTGTAGAATCCTCTGAACCTGCTAATGATCCTAATAGTATTTCTATTTCTGATGCGGAAACTGAAAGTGGTAATGAACATGAAAATGATAATGATAAGAATGATGTTTCTGATAAAGAAGAAGTTGAAGATGAACCTGAAAAGCATGCTAAAAATAAAAAGTATACTAAAGAAGATTTTATTGCTAAGAAACATAGTAATGAAAGAGAACCTTGGGTTCAAAAGCAAATGCCTTTTCCTGCTAAGAAACTAAAATCAAAGGAAGAAGAACACTATAATAAATTTTGCGATTGGATGAAACCTTTATTCTTACAAATCCCTTTGACTGATGCTATTAAATTGCCTCCTTATTCAAAGTATATGAAAGATATTGTCACTAACAAAAGGAAAATCCCCAATGATGAGATTTCCACTATGCTTGCTAATTACTCTTTCAATGGCAAGGTTCCAAAGAAGTTGGGCGACCCAGGTATACCTACTATTCCTTGTTCTATTAAGAATAATTATGTTAGAACTGCTCTATGTGATTTGGGAGCCGGTGTTAGTGTTATGCCTTTTTCTCTTTATAAGAGACTTTATTTAGATAAGTTGATACCTACTCATATATCTTTGCAAATGGCCGATAAATCTACTGCTATTCCTGTTGGTATATGTGAGGATGTGCCTGTTCAAGTTACTAATAACTGCTTGATATTAACTGATTTTGTTGTGTTGGAAATGCCTGAAGATGATAATATGTCTATTATTCTTGGGAGACCTTTTCTTAACACCGCAGGGGCTGTTATTGATTGCAATAAAGGAAAAGTTACTTTCAATGTTGATGACAAGGAGCATACCGTCTATTTCCCCAAGACGATTGATAAAGTATGTGGAGTTAATACCATTTCTAATGTGAGAACTATCAAAGTGGGAACTATTGATTGTCCTATATATGAGTCTAAAGAAGGATATCAAAATCTTATGATTGGATCCATATCAATACAATTCAAGGTAACATGAATGATTTGAGGTTTATTTCTTCTTATGCTATGTAAAATTTATTTGGTGGCAAGACTTGATCAACCTTGTTAACAAATACTTTTTATATGCATAGAGGAGGTAAACAACATCTCTTTCTTCCTCCACTTGTTCTACTTGCTGTAGCACTTTTGTTTTGCAAAGTTCCTTAGTAGTATAGAAATTTCAAAATCTTTTCCTGTCCAGTAATAATAAACTCAATACCCAGAAATGTGCATTTTTCAAAGTTTTCAAAAATTCACAAAAATTATACCGTTGGTCCTATTTTTCGAAGACGCACTCGGGAGCACCTGGGGATGACCAGTGGGGCACCCCAGGGTGGCACCCCACAGGCCGGCGCGGCCAGCAAGGGGGGCGCGCCACCCTGGTGTGTGGGCTCCCCCTTGCCCCACTTCTTCATCTCTTCCTCCCACTCTCTTCTCTCTCCCGAAAAAAATCGCACCAGCTTTCTCTCACTCGCGTTTCTGCTCAAGAGCTCAAGATTTCTCGATCTCTTTCCTCAGCCCAGATTTCTGTCTGAAATTTGGCACATTTGCTCTCCGGTATGTGACTCCTCCGATTATCCAAGTAGAATTTTGTTTGGTTGAGTATATCTTAAATATTTTGCTGCTGTAGGTAACATGTTTAGTGAGCTTGCATGCTTGTTCTCAGTTGTAGAAACTAGTTTTGATGCATGATTAGTACTCTAGAAAGTTCCTATAGCAGTTCCCCTCAATTATATGTCACCAAATCAAATTTTATAATGTTTGTTGAAAAATTTCAGAAAATAGAGTGGAATAGACATCAACTAAACCAACAAGAATTGGAGGTGCAACAAGTCATGAGAGTGAACCGCGAAGAGGGAGTATACCCCTCTTACTACCCGTGCACAGATTTCATGAGAAGTGCAGGAATCTTGGGAGATGTTCAGAATCTAATTTCTCGTGCAGGGTTGAATGATTTTGTTGACAGAGAACCATGTCAGTATGCAAAATTGACTATGTCTATTGTGTAGGATTTTAAGTTCAATTGGTCGCAATCTAACCCCATGGTTCAGTACAAAATTTATAATAAAACTGTCAACTTGCCATTCTATGATTTTTGTACAGCAATTAGAGTGCCGCAATGGGGATCATGCGAGAAGATAAGGGGATCGCCGCGAGAGCTCTTGAACCTCTTCGAGATGATTTGTCATGGAAGGAGCTTCTCAGAGGATGGTGGTAAAATCAGTAGCATTCAACTCGCAGCTATTCGCTACTTTGCTTATTTCATTACTAAGTGCGTTCTTGCTAGAAAGTATGCAAGTAAATTATCTATCCAGGATTTAGCTTTTCTAGCTGCTGCATTGCAAAGTAATAAGGCTTATAATTTGGGTGCGTTGATAGCTTATAGACTTGCTACTAACCGTGAGAAGGGAAGAATTTGTGGAGGTCTCATCGCCTCTCGTTTACTAGCTTTGCATGGTGTAGAACCTCACCATCTTGATATTCAACTTCCCATAGAAAAACTTGACATAGTCTCCATGATTAAACATGAATTTGTTTCTGATTCATCTAACTTGGGTAACCTGTTTTACAAGATAACATTTTACAAGAAAACTTGGAGAACAACTAAGAAAACTGAAAAACTAGTAAGATTGCCTGCGCCTGTTCTATTTAACCTTGATTCCAGGGAGGATTGGTCGATCACGTGAAGGTGCACTGAATGCATACATAGAGGGAGGAGGCCATCATGCAAGAGACAACACGGAGGAGGCCGAGGAACACCTTGACTCGTCATCCGATGCAGCAAGTTCTTCGCATCAACATTTTGGGCATGTGGAGCCTCCACGCTTTTCTTCTGCATCGGGACCTCACTATGACTACGCCATGTATGATCCACCGGCGTGGAACAGCGACCCTCGCTGGGGTTGAACTCCACTTAGGCCAAAAGCCTAAGCTTGGGGGGAGGTATACCGGCATCACTCATTCTTTGCATATTATGGTTGCTGGATACTTGTATATAGTTGTTTAGTTTCTTTAAGTGGTTTTCTAATGAGAGGGAGATGATATTTGGGGAAGTGCTGCCTGAAAACAGATTCTGGACTGTTACCGAAAAATTCTCAAAAATAGCCAGAACATTATTTTGCGAAGCCAATTTTTGTGCATGTTCCCCAGGTTGTTATCTAACTTTCATTAGTTGAATACTTTTCGAGCTGGGCAGCGGAAGAATTTCCTAAAAATCGATTACTGTACTGCTGTCAAATTTGACGAATTCCTGCTGCTTTGTGTTTATGTGACTTTTCTAGTTTCCATTTTCTTGTTTTTGCTTTGTTTCTTTCCTAAAACACAAAAAGACCAAAAATATTTCTGTTGTTTCTCTTCACCATTTGTTTATTTTGGCTTCTTGCTTTTATTTTGCTTTATTTGCTATTGTTGGTTTGCTAAAAGAAAATCCAAAAAGATTTTGCTTTGTTTGCTTGTTTCCCTTTGTTCTTGTTTCCAATTCGAAAACACCAAAAATATTTGCTGTTCTTCTTTGGTTTTGTAAAGTTCATTTTGAGTTCAATGGTCTTCGGTGGCTGGAGCATGGTTTTCATTTCATATTATCCAAGCTACACAAGTGAAAAGCAATAATGACGATCTACGACAATTCGACTGTGGTGAGAGGCTGGTATGAACTCTATTTGTTTTCATTTTTGTACATATAATCATCCATGTGAGCATGCTTAGTTGGTTCATGTGAGGTATATGTCATTTAAGAAAGTCTAGTAGTTCATGATCTCTCATGTTTAGCTCCAACTTATTAATATGAGTAGCATGTCATGGATGTTTGCTTGCATTGTTTTATTCATAAATAGGCATGCCATTGTGGTATCCTTCTCTGAATAATTCATTTGAATCGACTTGGCACATGCTCACGCATGCATATGACTGAACAAAAGTCAATTAAGCCTCGATGATTTACATTGCTTCAGAGTTCTTGTATCACTTTTATGCCTCCGTTAATTTATTTTGCCGCAAGCATGATTATGACAATAGTTGCTCTCTTGATTTGTCGCTCCCCGAGTCTATTGCTAGCCTTCACTTGTACTGAGCGGGAACGCTGCTCGTGCTTCCAAACCCCTGAAAACCAAGTTGTTCCAAAGTGTCCACCATAAATACCTATGCATGGCATTTCAAACAATTCCAAGTAAATTCTTGTGCGCTACCTTTAAACCTTCAAAATGCTTCTCAATTTGTGTTAATGTTTTATAGCTCATGAGGAAGTATGTGGTGTTTATCTTTCAACCTTGTCATTTACTTTTGACGGACCTTCATAATAAGAGCTGGCAACGGGGTGTCCAGCCCCAATTAATAACTTCATTAATAATTCTCTTCACATGTTTTGCTCTGATTCATCAGTAAGCAACTTAATTTTGCAAATAGACACTCCTCCATGGTATGAGATTGATGGAAGGCACCCGAGGATTCGGTTAGCCATGGCTTGTGTAAGCAAAGGTTGGGGGAGTGTCACTCATAATAAAAACTAAAGTACGTGTGTAAACAAAAGAGAAGAGGGATGATCTACCTTGCTGGTAGAAATAACGTCCTTCATGGGAGCCGCTCTTGAAAGTCTGGTTGGCGAGGTAGTTGGTGTACCCATTATCATTCGTTGACAACAACAAACACCTCTCAAAATAATTTTACTCCTGTTTTAAAAATGAAAAGCTCTAGCGCATGTTAATCCCTGCTTCCCTCTGCGAAGGGTCAATCTTTTACTTTCATGTTGTGTCACCATCCTTTCTTTGAGCACTTTCTTGAGAGCACAACTGTCATTCTTAGTATAATATGCTTGTCCCAAAATATGATTGACTGTGGTATAACTTTGATGCTTTCATCTTTGACAATCTCTATTTCCAGTCTTTCTATGAACTTCAGAGGTGCATGGGCATTTATGTTTTGTTGTTCAAATTCGGGCAAGCGAGATACCACTTTATCATACCCTTTTATGAACATTGCAATCCTGCTTATAGACATGATTCATGATGCTTATTATTAATTGTTGGTACCTTTCCATGATTGGCATAGCTATTAGATGATTTTATTTGCATGTATCTTATTATGAACTGCCTAAGTGTTAGCCATATCATGAGAATATTTACATCATATGAGAAAATGTGTTCGTGAAAGTTCTTTTATCGCACTCAGTTGTTAACTGAATTGCTTGAGGACAAGCAATAAGCTAAGCTTGGGGGGAGTTGATACGTCCAAAACGTATCTACTTTCCCGAACACTTTTGCTATTGTTTTGCCTCTAATTTGTGTATTTTGGATACAACTAACACGAACTAACGCTGTTTTCAGCAGAATTGCTCTGGTGTCTTGTTTTTGTGCAGAAATTCAACTTTCGGGAAAATCCTCGGAATTTATACCAAAGGGCCTATTTTACCAGAAGACTTAGGGAGCCAGAAGGGCAAGCCAGGTGGAGGCCCGAGGGCCCCATACACTAGGCCGGCGCGGCCCAGGAGGGGGGCGCGCCGCCCTAGTGTGTGGCCCCCTCGGCTGGCCTCCGACGCCCTCCTCTGGACTACTTAAAGGTTTCGATCTAAAAACGCGATGCACGAAGTCGAAGTCGCCAGAAACCCTCCAGAACGCCGCCACATCGCGAAACTCCGTCTCGGGGACCAGAAACTCCGTTCTGGCACTCCGCCGGGACGGGGAATTGGAGGAGATCATCGCCATCATCATCACCGACGCCTCTCCATCGACCAGCAATGCTTCTCCCATCCATGTGTGAGTAATTCCCCCGCTGTAGGCTGAAGGGGATGGTAGGGATTGGATGAGATTGGTCATGTAATAGCATAAGATTGTTAGGGCATAGTGCCTAGTGTCCGTAATTGGTACTTTGATGATATTGTTGCAACTTGTTATGCTTAATGCTTGTCACTAGGGCCCGAGTGCCATGATCTCAGATCTGAACATGTTATTGTTTCATGATGATATGCATTGTTTCATGATCTTACCTGCAAGTTGTATACACATGTCGCTGTCCGGAACCCGAGGCCCCGAAGTGACAGAAATCGGGACAACCGGAGGGGAAGGCGGTGATGTGAGGATCCCATGTGTTCACGTAGTGTTAATGCTTTGCTCTGGCACTCTATTAAAATGAGTGCCTTAATATCCAGTAGATTCCCTAGAGGCCCGGCTGCCACCGGCTGGTAGGACAAAAGATGTTGTGCAAGTTTCTCATTGCGAGCACGTACGACTATATACGGAACACATGCCTATGGATTGCTTTGTACTTGGACACCGCTTTATTATTATCTGCAAATGCCCTGCTTTGATTGTTACATGAGTTTCTCTTATCCATGCAACGCCCGTCATCCATCCCTGTGCCTACAGTATTTTAATCCTGCTGTTTACTATAATTACTATTGCTGTCTCTGTTACTCTGCTGCTGTTATTTCACTACTGCTACTGCTATAAAACTGTTACTACTGGTAAACTTTTGCGAGCAAGTCTGTTTTCAGGTGCAGCTGAATTGACAACTCCGCTGTTAAGGCTTTCAAGTATTCTTTGTCTCCCCTTGTGTCAAATCAATAAATTGGGTTTTACTTCCCGCGAAGACTGTTGTGATCCCCTATACTTGTGGGTCATCAGCGCGCAGCGTTGACCGCGCCACGGAGGACAAGATCTGTGGCGCTGTTCGCAAGGGCGCTACACAGACAAGTGTGGCGCCGCTCGGAAGGGCATCACACAAAAGGGTTAGATGAGTGAAATAGTTTGGCCAGAGGGTCATTTCGTGCTTTTCTTCGCCAAAAGTTATTTTCTCAAAATCGCCGGTGCAGGAATGGGTTACCTGACGAACCTAACCCGATTAAATTTTCAATAAGAAGTTCTACCACAGAAGCTCAATTCGGCTCCTGGGTGCATATGCTCTCTCTACCAAATAAAATATTTTGAAGTATCAAAAAAAATTGACGAGAGTGGATTTTGTACACCCACGCATGGGTGTAGGTGTTTCTGTCACCATCCATTGTGCTTTGAGATTCGAATAAAAAGAGAAGAGAGAAATGAATTTTTTCATCTACCATGGTGGACACGAATCTCGAGAAATAAATAGACGGTGACGAAAACACCCACGCCCATGCATGGGTGTACAAAAGTATTTCCAAAAAATTGACAAACATTTCTACATCTACATCTCCACAATATATGTGTGTTCATCAAGTTTCGCAAAATACCGATAATTTTTGTGATCTATGTAAAAACGAGAAAACAATTCATGTGAAAAGCGCTATTTTTAGCACCAAATTTGTATTTTTACAAACGTCACACGATAAGTTGATTTTCCATGAAATAACTTCGTGGACGCATAGCACGTGAAGAATTACGTGAAATTTTTTTGTTTCAGTTTTTTCACATTTCAAAACATATCTAAGATGTATTACAAAATAAAGGAAGCATATGCTTCCATGTTTTAAAACATCACTCCCTACTTACTATTCACTTTTAATTAAAATAAGTTGTGTCGCTAGTCGAAAGGTTGGACACTCGTCCTAGCTTAGGGATGGTCGGGTCCGCAACTTACATCAGTCACCACAAAAATTGATTTCGTTGCTTTTTTTTGATAAAAAGTTGTAATTTTCTGAAAAGTAAGGTTATGTTTTGTTTCTCTAGCACTTTTTTTTGAAAATGTAACGCTAGGCTTTTTTATGCAGTTGCCCTTTTCTCAGCTAACTAAGACATCAGAAAAATCCCAGTCAGCTATGCCAAACCCTACAAATAATAGGGTTTTCTTGAAACAAACTTTCAGCCTGTAATATTATTATAGCCATCACACCTATATAAGAGTTCAAAATAAAAAAAAAATGTTGAGGCAGCAACACAAACATGCACAAAAGAAAGAAAAAAGTCAATGGCAATGATGACCCGCAACAGCTGGTCCCTCCATCTTTGACCCTCCACGTTCCAAGCACCAAGAAGCATCCCATATCAAGCAACATCTTTAAGAAAGGAAACACCGCCGACATGGCTCTATTGCTCGGACCAGATTCATCTTAGGGTTTCTCTCAGCACGCAGAGTACAGTGGATATGGAATTCCCACGGCGCCCTCTAGGAAGGAATGGTGTCACTCGAAGACAGCACCTCGTCAGGATCAAACTAGCAGATTTCTCTCGACCCCGTCCATAGAAAATCCCTGGCGCAAGGGAGCACCACAACCCAACTTCGCCACCCACCAGCATGTGCCACTACAATCACCATCATCAGTCACTTCGTGACACTGGCTTGCGGCCTACAAGATAGAGGAACACGACATCGTCTGGACGAGAAATAGCAACCTCACAACCACGCGGGAGAGACCCACCTCCATCGCCGAGAGGCGGTCATCCACCGAACAGAGCAGCGGGAGCACAAGAAGCCCCGTCTAGCTCGGACGGGCCAATATGGACTCATAAAGCCTTGGTCGCCCTGCTACAATAGGTAGGATTCAATACTGTTGTAATAGACCTAGACTATTCGCTGCCACCACCTCCCGGTAGCCCTGCAGGGCAGCCTCCCGACCAGCCCGAGCCCATATGGTCTCGCTTGAGGTGCCCTTACCAGAGCAAAACGGCAGCCGACAAGCAACGCTTCCATGGAACCCCGCCACGAGACGTCGCCTCCTCCAGCACCACCCGGCCTCGCCGGACCAAGACCTCCTGAGGAGCACCGCCACCGAGGACAAAGAAGGCCTCGGACTACCCCTCCAGGAGGCAGGGAAAGATAGGTCGCCAGCGCCCAGGCTTGGCACGATGACCCCTGCCAGCGATGACGACGAGGGAAGGGGTGGAGGAGGCGTGGCGTCTGAAGACAAGGAGAACCCCATCACCCTCGGGGGAAAGGCGGGGAGCGAGAGGCGGTGTTTTTTCCGGCATTTAGAAATAATAGTATTTACGTGGCGAATCTAGATTTCCAAGTATAATAGTGGTTTTTATAACCTCTAAACCCAAAACTCTTATTTGAGTAAATAATAACACCTGTTAATAATCGCGGAATGCTTTCAATTACTGGCTAAAAACATGAGCAAACTGCCACAATTGAAAGTTATTTCCGCTTGTAAATTTTTTAGTGGAGCCAATTCCAGGTGTGTCTTGGAGTTGTCGCCATCGTGTGCTTATCGATCTTCCAGGTCAGCAACTTGGTCTTCTCGCCGTTCTTTAGATCTGGCGAGATTTGTTTCTCGATGTGTCGCTGACGTCTTTCCTTGTCCACGACGGCGCTGAGGGCCGGGGCGAGGTGGATGCTCTGGAGCAAGGATGCTGGTACGAGGATGGTGGATTTGTCGTTATTCCTCGACTTTGTCGATGGGATGCGGCGGATCTTGGCCCAAGATAGCACGGGGACGTCCTGGATCGCCGTGCCACAACGACATGTGACTCGCTGCTTGCAGCGGGCCTGTTCATCGACTCACAAAGCCTCGTTGGCGATGAAGCTCTTTTAGATCTGGCAATGGTGGAGGCTCAGCGTCTCTTCCAACACGCGTCTAGGTGGCGTTGGAGTTTGGCGGCGGCCGCTGGCTTCGACGGGTGCAGGAAATCCTAGGGGTAGTTTTGTATATTTATGTTCTTTAGGTTTTTTTCTGCAAAATTTGCAGGATAATTGTTTTCTCCTGTCTCGTAGTTTCCACGTTTATTTACTCATGTAAATTGGTTTTCTATTAATGAAATACATGGCTGCTCTCTAAAAAAAGGTGTAAACAGTTGTTCATGGATTAACCGCGGCGCCTTCAATAACAAACGCAATAAGTGTGGCCACGATTACTTGAAAGGAAAATGCGGCGATTCTTGGAGAACGATAGCAAAATTCAGATACATGTGGAGATGTAGAGGAGGATGGCAGTGCTAGAAATACACGCGCTCATAACAGCAGAATTCGATTGAATGGATGGTGCAGACACACAGGTGCTGACTTCAGCTTGAAGCTGCTCCGACAACGTTGGGCTTAACCTTTCCAAGTTGTTTAGAGTACAGACTATAGTGCTCTCTGTTCACAACAGGAAGTTTCAATTTTATTTAAATATTTTATTTATATTTATATATGTACACATCGGAACACCTCCATGTACATGAATATTTTAGCAAAGCTGGGACATCTATTTTAGAACGGTGGGAGTACTATCTCTCTGTTATAAAGCTGAAACCTGTAGAGCTTATTTTCAGAGGCCGACACATCTTTTGCTGCCGTAGCTATCTAGGACCATCATCATCATCAATCGAAAATTTTGAGTACTTTGCACGCCCAAGATAATGTGCGTAACTGCACAAGATCAACCGACACTTTCCGGCGTTGCCCTGAGTCCTGAGAGATTACGTTCCGAAATAGTTGGAGGGGGTCGTCGAGGTCTCCTGTAAGGGCTTAAGGTTCGTGAGAAAACAGATCCTGAAATTCCCCACGCGCGACACGGCGACACTATTCCGCACATCACCAAAAGGGAGGAGATCAATCTCAGTCGCCATTGCCGAAAACTCGCGCCTCTGCGCTAACCAGTTCGAGCTCTCCTCCTGTACGGTTTGACCCCCGCCCCGTGTCAGCCAACGTCGCCACACTCCCTTTGCAGTTGGCAGGACCCGATCATGCCGGAGCCGGACGGGAGAGGCGCCACCCTCCTCGAGGACCTGCCCGAGGAGATCATCGACAACATACTCGTCCGTCTTCCGTCCAAGGACGTCGGCCGCTGCCGCGTTGTCAACGCGTCGTGGCGCAACGCCACCTCCACGCCCGAGTTCATGCTCCGGCACCACCGCCGCCAGCCGTCGCTCCCCATAATCGATGGCCGGGGGATGGTCGTCGCAGTCAAGGTTTTGGATTTCGTTTTGCGTTTTTTACCGGCCCAGGACGAAATGGGCGAAATTCAGCTTTTCGGAAAAATCTCGGAAAATCTCGGACGAAAAGCACAAAACAAAATTTGAAATTTGGGACGAAAATTGACCGAAATTTGAACGAAAAGTGAACGAAATTTGCCCAGAATTTTGAAATGACCAAGACTAAATTGCTTAACAGAATCTCCAGCTAAAAAATCACATGCACGGACCACAGTAAATCATTAGTACTTATGAGATTAACCATCCAGAGATGACATAATAAATATCCAGAAATAGTCCAACAACAAAGTCCAGATTAATAGGCTACTTAACAGTTCAGATTAGTAGTCCAAACAAGCATCCAAAATAAGGACATCACAGTTCAGTCCAAAATCAACACAGCCGAGCAATTCAAAGTTCAAGCATTACAACCCCAAAAAGAGAATATGGAATTCAATTATTAATTCCTATTCTTCCGCCCAAAATCTTCAGTCTTGCATCACACAAAAAGATAGTTTGCTCCCAGGCTTCCAAGGCTTCTACAAACATACATACAGCTCCTGGGAGTATTTTCAGCAACATTATTATGTGAATTCAAAGAAGGAAACAGGAATAGATAAAAATATGTATATCTATAGTTCCGACAAAGAAAATGACAGGAAGATCAAAAGCAAACAATGACAGGACGATCAAAATACCACTTTTATGATTCTATTAATATGTGAACTAGCTGAGTGTGACCTTGCAATCATAGCAGCAAAGCAATGGATAAAAACAGTAGAACTTGCGGCCATGTGTAGTTTCACTAGAAGGTAGTTTATTCATAGTTTTTGTATAACGTTTTAAGAGGATGATCATGCAACGCAAAAGGATGTTGTAACTGAGAAATGGCAATTTACAAATGAAATAGAAAATAAAAGTAAGGAATTTACCTATCTCAATAGTAGAGGCTGTTGACATCCTTGACCTTCTTAGCTCACTACAGGAATGGGCCTAGACGCCGACGGCCAAACCCTACGCCGAGGGCATTTTATCGGGGCCGTCGGCGTACGGCCTCGCCAGGGCAGCGCCGGAAGCCGACCGTCGGCGTCTAGGTACCGTCGGCGTATAGGCTCCTACGCCGAGGGCCGCCGTCGGCGTCTACCTGGCCCTCGGCGTAGAGGTCTCCATCACCTCCCCTCGCGCCCGCACCGTCACCGCCCTCTCACGGCGTCAGACAGACGCCGAGGGCTACCCTCGGCATAGGGCATGGCCACCCTATGCCGACGGCCACCCTCGGCATATAGATTTTTTTTTTATTTTTTTCTTTTTTCTCTCTCTCATATTACTTTATATTATGTTTCTATTATTTATTTACTAGTATGCATTATGTAAAAAATGGTTCTATTTTTTAAGAATTCGTAGATGGCATATGTAGGTCCCACGGGTGACGCTCTTCGCGGACGGGTCAACCGGAGCCACTAGGCCCAACATTTGCTATCGATGTACATATGGGTAGATCCGCGGGGTCCCCGCCCTACGGTTTCCCTAACCCTAACTCTAACCCTAACCCTAACCCTAACCCTAACTCTAACCCTAACTCTAACCCTAACTCTAACCCTAACCCTAACCCTAACTCTAGCCCTAACCCTAACCCTAGGGTTTCCACATACATTGCTAACTCTAACCCTAACCCTAACTCTAGCCCTAACCCTAACCCTAGGGTTTCCACATACATTGCTAACTCTAACCCTAACCTAACCCTAACTCTAACCCTAACCCTAGGGTTTCCACATACATTGCCTAACCCGTCTAGATCTCCGGTTCCCCAAGTTGTCACTTGTTCCCTCGATGACTTGGTTTGCTCCATCTTTTTCAGCTTGGCCTGACACCTCTCCATCAGCTTCACTTGCACTGTCATCTTCACCATCTTCATTGTCAGAGTCATCTTCAACATCAATATACTCATTCTCTTCTTCTTCATCATCCTCAGAATCATTGTAGGCATCCTCCTCTTCTTCCTCCATTGCCCTTGTTCTTTTCCTGCTATTGTCCTTCCTTCCAAGATGATTTTCTTTCCTACTTGAGTTGAGCGAACGTATTTTTTCAAACACGGCGCTAGCAGCCTCAGATCCATCCAAGACTGTATGCTCCCCATCCTCATTCAACTACTCCAGCATTGGATTTGATTCATCAAACATGGTTGTGTCCATCATCATTGCACATGGATCAACCTCTTTCTCCTTAGCATTCTCTCTCACTGGGTCTTGGTCTTCTTCAGCCCGTATCTTCAATGGAAACAAAACCCATCAATAACAGCAAGTACAAAACAGAGACATGCAGAAAATAACACGAGAGATAGGCAACCATATTTCATACCCTCAAGTTGTAACGCACAGATACACACTTGTGCAGCTTGCCATACAGAAGACGATTTCTTTGCTTCGTGTGGACCAAAGCAAAATTGCTCCAATTCCTCTCACATCCACTTGATGACACACACTGTGATACAATTCTCAATGCATACTTCTGCAGATTGGGAACTTCCCCTCCAAACTGGAACCACCACTCAGCTAACAAGTGAAAACAGTGGCATTAAGGAGTTGCTGATAGAGGCAATAGACAGATTATATTCTCGAGAATTAGAACTTACTTGGTGACATATTTCCTGCCGACAAGCGTGCAACCCTCTGGCCAAACCTCCCACGGCATTCCCTGTAAGTGCTGATTTCATGAATGGCCAAAACAGCACTATCTGGGTCTGCTATTTTCTCTATGGCATCAGTTAGTGCAGCAGCGAACTCTGGAATATTGCTCATGTTGATTTGATAATGTGTATAAGGATCAAGGACAGCAGCTATATAAGAAAAGGAAGACAGAGGTTAAAACCCATAGGAAAAAGGAAGATAATATCAGTTTTACTAGTTTATGGCTACCTGCAACCATTAGAGTGTCTTTTTGCATGGCATCAATCCTCTTGGACACCTTGCTCATGACTCTATGGAAGATTGCTGACCCAGCACCAAGATGAGAACCCATATCTTGTACAGCTGACATCATGCTCTTCTTGAATCCAGATAGAGTGCACTTCTTTTGAGTATCAGCATATCTAAGGGCTTTATAGAGTGGCTCCAACATGTGAAGAACCCACTCTAAGGCTGCCCACCACATATTGCTAGATAGTAGCTCCTCGGCGAACACATAATCAGGATCATCCTTCCAAATGCACTCCTTCCAATTATCAGACACCATCCATTTCCTAAACTGGTCTTTCTTTTCATGATAACTCTGAAGAAACATGAACACCGTTCCAAAACGGGTGGCATTTGGTTTTATAAGTTCACCACCAACATTTTTTTTCATGCTATCATGTAGGTTATTGTGATTATGGAAAAACCTACAGATCTGCTTGGCACTTTTAACTATCACATCAACCTCAGGAAATTTAGCTATATCTTTAAGCATGAGGTTAACAGTGTGGGCAGCACATGGCTGCCACACGATATGATCATATTCAGGTTGTTCTACCAGAGTTTTACATGCCTTCTTATAATTTGAACCATTGTCTGTTACAATTTGAACAACGTTCTCATGGCCTATCTCTTCAACAACAACCTTTTTAATCTCTCTGTAGAGAAATTCTGCAAAATTGCAAGAAAAGGAAGCATAATTATAACACAAACAATTGCATCAGTACACCATGACATAATTTAAAACAAGATAAAGCATCAGTAAACAGAAGCATAATTCAAAACAAGAGAAACTAACCTGAATTCTGAGTTTGACCAGATGCATCAACTGATTTATGAAAAAACATCCGTGCATTGCAGTACACCATGAAGTTGATAATACTCATACCAGTAGGTCCAGTCCATGAATCACACATCACAGTAACTCCGTAGTTCTTCCAATCTTGCTTAAACAGCTTTAGCCACTCTGTAGCTTCATCATAGTTCTTGTCCAAGTATATCCCATCAATCTCCTTTGCAGTTGGGATAGGAGTTGGACCAAGCTGTTGAGTGATCTTCATTGCCGCTCGAAAGTATGGACAATCAGCTTTCAAACCAGCAATGTCATTGGCTTGAAAAAACTTCGCCCAAGCTTGCCCAAGTACATCTCTCGACTCAGGATCCATAGCAGTGGTAATCTTCGGTTGCATTGACACTTTGTTGCTCGATAACTCCTTGTCAAAGAAGGCTGTGATACTCCTTTTCCCAAGGGAAACACGAACACCACCACCACTGCCCTGCCTCCTCTCAACTGCGCGAGAGATGTTCTTGTCCTTAAGTGACTCCCGAAGTTTCATCTGAATATGTTCATCATCACTTTCAAGATTTATAACCCCTTCTCTGCGATATAACCCATCCATAATCTCTCTTTCAATTCTGAGTTTACGGGTTGCCTTCTCCCTCTTCTTCTGCCTTGTCGCATTTCGGGCACCCTTCATTGCATCACGAATATTTCTTGGAACATTCGGGCACTCTCTCACTTCACCTATTACATGCCCAAGATGCTCCTTGAAGCGGGTTGCACCACCTCCCCTGCTCCTTAGGTTGCAATATCGACAGTGAAATCCTCCTTCAAACTTACGGCCATGGTTCCAAACATAGTTGATGTCATTGTTTACCAGTCCTACATTACAAAATAGAAGAACAATGTAACAAATAAAAAAATAAACTAAGCATTTCTAACCAAACTAATAAAGTTTCTATTCAAAATGCATCATGTTATCATATCAAGTAAAAAACAGAAGTACACAAGAGCAAGCAATAGTAAAATAAAATTAGCAATGTTTCCATGTCAGATTTTCAACAAGCGAACTACAGCAACTAGCATTTAGGCGAAACATGTTAAATACAAATGAAGCTGAGGTAACATAGCATTTACCTGTCCAAGCTTCCGTTGTTGCTGAACCATTCCTCATTAGAAAAACTTCTTCATTGTTGCGGTTGCCACTGCCCCACCTAGCATCATCAATGTTCTCCCTATTTCGAGAGACACCTACAAATAAAATACTTGTGTTAAAATTACATACAGTACCATATGCATCACATAAAGTTCTATTTTAATTGCACACAATTGTACTAATTACAATACATTGAAATAAAGCATGTAGTACATACAACAGAAGCTAGCATGTAGTGATTAAAATTGCTTAGAGGTATAATACAGACAATTTGAGGAATGAAGTAAAATTACCTACAGCGGTATAATACAAAACATTTCATCAAGTAAAATTACCTACAGCAGTATAATAATAAAGAAAAATTCATCAAGTAAAATTACCTACAGCAGTATAATAGAAACAATTTATCAAGTAAATTTACCTATAGCTGTATAGTACATAAATGTACAATTGCTACAAAAGCTATCACACAAATAGGCATGCGTCACAGCCAAGCAGATGTATCAATCTAACTACAAAAGCTAGGCAAGAACAGCACGGTACAGATCACCTTGCCCAGCTCGTGCACTTGCAGCTCCAAAGCCCGTGCATGCTCCGGCACCACCGCCGCCAGCCGTCGCTCCCCATAATCGATGGCCGGGGGATGGTCGTCGCATCGCACTCGGTGCTGGCGCGCTCTGGCCCTTCCTCCCAGGCGCCAAGCACCGTGACGAGATTCGCCTCAGAGGCGCCTGTGACGGCCTCCTCGCCGTCTCTCGGGGATCCCGATCGTACCTCTGCAACCCGGTCATCCGCAAGCAAGCTCTCCTGCCACAGCCTGAAGACATGATCGGTACTGGGCAAGACATCGAAAGCAAAATAATCGGTTTCTACCAGCACCATCCAACCGGAGAACTCAGGGTGCTCTGGATCTCGAAACACTTGCATGCATACAATTTGTATATCCTCACGGTAGGATGTGACAGGCCGAGACACGTGGAACTGCGAACCGCGTCGTCGTCTACCATGGAAGATAAGCCACTCAACGTCTTGTTCCGTTCTGGCCATTTTCCAATAGTCGACCACGGCAACCTGCACTGGCATCCCGATGTGACGGGCATCCAAGGTCAGCTTATTGTGTTCGACACTGAAGCCGAGTCGTTCCGGTGGATGCGCTTCCCCACCCAGCTGTGCTACAATCTTAAGCTCTTCAGCATGAAGGGGAGCCTTGCTGTCTCGGGTAGCTCTTGTTGCACGTACACCGTTGTTGATGTTTGGGTGATGCAGGATTACCAGGCTGAAGTCTGGGCTTTCAAGTACCACATCGACCTATCAGTCGTGGAGTCGTCAAGACAACTTTGTTTAACTTCTTTCGAAAACGAAAAGGAAAGGAAACCACCACTAGATTCAATGGTGAAATGGATCAATGATATGGACGTGCTTAATGAGTGTGAGCTGCTGATCATGTGTAGTCGAAAACAAGTTCTGCGCTGCGGCGTCGATGGCAAGTTCTTAGGAATGGTGAACATTGGGGAGAGTAATGGTATGGAGCTTACTCAGCTTCGCATAGAAGAGAGCATTGTTCCGCTGCTGTACCATGCCATGCAAGGAGAAGAGGAGGAGCCATTCTCCTCAGAGCATGTCTGAATGTTGGATGGTTGCAGAGCATGTCTGAATGTTAAGGACTGCTGGTTTGCTTTGTCCTAGAACTCAGAGCATGTCTTTTGTTCACAGCTCTTCGTACTTAGTAAAACTAGTTATTTTGGATGGTTGCAGTAGCACCTAAGCCGTCATCATTTGAAGCTTATTAGTACGGTGTCTTGAACGTCTTGTTAATTCTATCGATCTATGGTAGTATTACAACTTTACTTCCGTTCCGTCTTGCTACCTAAATTTTCTTTAGTTTTGGCATGGTTATAGTGCAGCAATGGCATTGTTGAGATGAGACATTCAGTCTTGTTCACACTCTTTGAGGAAAGGCATTTTTAGTCGTTGAAATTGCTACTCTGCATCTCTTCTTCCATAGGATGATAATTTGATCTCCATGTTGTTCAGCGTACAATCAGGCCGTAACTAGTAAGCTGAACCCGCTCACTCTTTGTGTGAACATGTTTTGTCAGGCGCACTTGCATAGACTGATATAGTTACTTGGGTGCTAATATGCTCGAAGAAAGAAACTCTGGTCGCCTGTTGGGAGTAGCCAAGGCCTTTATTTCCTACCGTTTTTCGTGCCTGGAATTTTATTCTTTCCTTTTGGGTAGAAACGAGTTCAAGATGTGCTCAATCTCCTAATTGTTTTCCCCACTTCCCATCGGGAGGAGATCGATCTCGCTCCTGAAGATGCGTTGATCCCTCTTGGAGATGCGGCGTGGTGGCGATTCTTCTGTGCATGCAATGGTGTGTGCTGCGGGTCTGCTGAGCTGATTCCGCTTCTCACCCGCCAATGAGTAGTTTGGGCAGACACTCAGTTTTTAGATGATGTGCGTTGGTGTGAGATTAGGGTGCTGGTCCTGTTCTTAGTCACTCCCTTCATCGTTCTTCTAGATTTAGCGAGTTTTCGCTAGGAAGGTGGCTTTGAGTGATCTTTGTATTCCCGTTTCGTGAATAACTTGATAACTTTGTGTGGATGTGCAGAGGCTGGAGCGATGCTCCCATTTAAGAAAAAAAAAACTAGCACAAACTTGAATTACCACAGATTAGTACCACTAAGTATCTTTGCTGCTCGCGCATATCTAAATACTGCTTTAATTTTTCTTCTAAAGAGATTTTTCATTATGTTATGGATTATATCCGGCGAACCCTGTGTACTGATGTGATCTAATCAATAAAGAGCTGTTTTGTGTAAAAAAAAAAATATCTTGCTGCTCAACGATTCAACCATCTATGTCTCTAGCTGCTCAAGTGAGCAAAACAACCATCTTGTTTGTACCACCAGCTATGTATATTGCGTACGTGTGCTACTAGTGCATACAGCGTTAGCCCTTAAGAATCAACACAACTCGATCAAGCCTACGTACGTGACACCGCCCAACGAAGTACTACGGGATACTACTCGCTGAACCGAAAAATCCTCAACCTATTGGAACACACGGACCGCGAGACCTAATTGTTTCCCCACGTACTCCCCATCGAGAATAGCCAATAGGAGATCGATCTCGCTCGCCGTCGCCGGCCTTTGCACCTTGCGCCGTGGCTTCCAGTTCCAGCTCTCCTCGTCGCCGTGCCCCCTATACAGCTTGACCCCCGCCCCCGGTCATCCAGCGTCGCCGGCTCACTCCCTTTTCAGTTGATCGGACCCGACCATGCCGGACAGGAGAGGCGCCACCCTGCTGGAGGACCTACCCGAGGAGATCATCGACAACATCCTCGTCCGGCTGACGTCCAAGGACGTCGGACGCTGCCGCGCCGTCAGCACGTCGTGGCGCAGCGCCACCTCCACGCCCGAATTCATGCTCCAACACCACCGCCGCCAGCCGTCGCTCCCTCTCATCTATGGCCGGGAGATGCTCGTCGCCTTCGGTGCTGGCGCGCTCTGGCCATTCCTTCCAGACACCAAACACAGTGACGAGATTCGCATCAGAGGCGCCTGCGACGGCCTCCTCGCCATCTCCTGGAGATCCCGATCCTACGTCTGCAACCCGGTCATCCGCGCGCGCGTTCTCCTGCCACAGCCTCAGCCTTGCCAAGACGTGGCAATGGGTTTCGCAGGGAAGTACATCCACAACGTCATAATCGGCTTCTACCGGCACCATCCAACCGGAGAACACCGGGTGCTATGGGGCGTCACACAAGACTACTACAAATACAGCCTATACATCCTCACGGTAGGATGCGACACGCCGAGGCACGTCGAAGTCGGACTGCCAACAACGTCAGAGCCTGTTACCATTGAACATAAGCTACTTGCCGTGTTGTGCGGTTCGAACCATTTTCCAGTAGTCGACCACGGCAACCTGCACTGGCATCCCTTTTGCGGCAGATATGCGATGGGCGTAGATGGACAAATCATCGTGTTCGACACAGAAGCCGAGTCGTTCAGGTGGATGGCCTGCCCTGACCAGCAGACCTACGATCTGAAGCTGTTCAACATGAAGGGGAGCCTTGCTTTGGCGGGTTGCTCTCGTTACACTTATGCCGTCAATGTCTGGGTGATGCAGGATTACGAGGCTGAACTCTGGGCTTTCAAGTACATGGTTGACTTATCAGTGATGGAGGCATCAAGACAACTTCATCTAACTTCTTTCCAAAAGGAAAAGGAAAAGGAAAAGGAAAAGGAAAGGCCACTTTATTTGACCGGGAAATGGATCCATGACGTGGCTGCTCAATGAGCGCGAGCTTCTGATCATGTGTAATCGAAATCATTTGCTGCGCTGCGACATTGATGGCAATTTCATAGGAATGGTGGACATTGGGAACAGTCAATATTGTATCAAGCTTACTCAGCTTCACCTCAAAGAGAGCATTATTCCAGCCCCGTACCATGGGATGAAAGGAGTAGACGATAAGGAGGAGCCATTCTCCATGGAGCATGCCTGAATGTTCAGGGCTCCTGGTTTGCGCTGCCCTTGCACTCAGAGCGTGTCTTTTGTTCTTGGCTCATCTTACTTATAAACACTGGATTAGGACTGTCATTTTGGATGGTTGCAGTAGCACCTAAGCTTTCATCATTTGATGCTTTCTTAAGGTGTATTGAACGTCTTATTAATTGTATTGCTATATGATATTACAACTTTACTAACGTTCCTTCCCGCTACCCAAATTTTCTTT
The DNA here is from genome assembly GCF_022539505.1 of Lolium rigidum. Taxonomy (NCBI): domain Eukaryota; kingdom Viridiplantae; phylum Streptophyta; class Magnoliopsida; order Poales; family Poaceae; genus Lolium; species Lolium rigidum. The sequence continues at coordinate 287,352,439 of NC_061509.1, read as the reverse complement.
ACTTTTGACATGGTTAAGGCACACTCATGGCATCGTTAAGACGAGATATTCAGTCTTGTTCATGCTCTTTGAAGGTATTTTTAACCATGGAAATTGTTAACTCTGGATCTCCTTAGTCATAGGCTGTTTGTTTGATCCCTGCTGCTTAGTGTGCAATATGGCCGTAACTAGTAAGCTAAACCCGCACGCTCTTTGTGTGAAGACGCTTTGCCAGGCACACTTGCATAGCTTTGTGTCTTGGGTAGAAACGAGTTCAAGATGTGCTCTGGATGGTTGATAGTTAGCCCACCTGACTGGCAAATATTTGTTTGCTTTCATGTGGTCAAGTTCATGTCTTGATCATATGGAAAGACGGTTTCAGTGATGACATGTTGTCCATCTCGACTGCTTCTATCGACAGAAAACAGAAAGTATGCGAGTCTGCAGCATTGACCTGTTTTTTCCTCTCACCTCCAGGACAAACGCCAACCATAACTGAATGAACCACGCATATGTGCCGATTACATATGGTTTTCTCTCTAATATGCCCACTCGTAATGATATTTCTGAAACTTGTTAAATGCAGAACAATTAGATATCAGAATATGATCACTCACAATGCACATAAATACTTGTATGCTTTGCCTATCGAAGCAGTTTTCACTATATGACCTTCGATGGACATGTTATGAGGTCGCCTATGGAAGCAGTTTTCACTATGTGTTCGTCTTGTTGTATTGAGCAGGACTTCGATCGGTGAACACCAAGGAACAGATGACGCAAGGGACAAAGAAACTCATGAAGATGGCATGCGAGATCTCGAAGAAAAGGCATTTGGACCCAGAGGCTCCGAGTGCCATGGTTGGCAATTGATGGGCAAACTCTTTCCTAGAGCTCTTTTGAAGCTGACTGTGCTTTTGGCTGATGGGTGATGGTTTGGATTCCTAGTAGCAACTTATGTGACCCTTTCTGTTCTCCTTCCTGTGTGGTTGTGCTGTAATCCTGTGAAATTTTAAAAGTAGGCTTAGGTGGTAACAGGTTTTCTCGCCATAGCGACATTTCTTGACTTCGAAGATGTCGCAGTAGGTTTCATGTTAGTGCCCCAGCTCGCTTCTCTTACCTAACAACACAACTGAATTCAAGTTACAAAGCAATAGCTCACAGATCATCCTGATTCCGAATCATGCACGCCTATAAGAGCTAATCACCTCAGTAACAGCAACTGAAAAAAAACATGAAGTCAACAGCTAAGCCGACTGATCAAACAAACTAAAGTGACTATGAAACCCCGATGGCACAAAACATGAACCCAAACCACAAACAAGTCAAACCTACAGTCCTGCGACCAGCAGTAAAAATGGGGTAAAAAGTTCAAGAAAAGTAAGCACCCAGGAGAAGGTCCCTATCAAAAAATATCCCCCTAAATCCAGGTTGACAACTTGCCTTCCATAAAACATCTGCATAGTTCTTCATAACCACTAGAAAAGGGTTTTTTTCAATGACAAGAAAGGCACAAAGCAACATAGAAACAACTAGCCAGGGAACTTGCATAGTTCAATGTGGATGCTTGCACATGATAATACAGACTGTACAAGTCCATATTAGCCCATATTTATGATTCAGCACATAGGAAGCAATCTGATGTAACAAAAGCAAGACAAGATTACCTAGAGAATACTATCCCATATATGCATAATACTGTTACTTCCAGCCACATTACATCCTCTACTGCTTCGTCTTCATGTTCTTATTCTGATTGGACACAAGCTTGGCAACAAACTCGTTCAAAACAGAGGGATGCGTCGAAATCATATGATACCAGCCATCAGTCGCCATTACTTTATCCAAGCATTCAGGAGATTGGGCTTCAATAAACTTGAAGCACGCCTCCTTCAATCTTTGGCAGTGGTGCTGCTCAGCTAGAGCAAGAGTGGGCGCAACCGAGGTCACACCTATGTGCTTGGCCAAGTGCTTTTCACATAAGAACTTGAGCTGTTGGATATCATATCTGTCTGCCGCTACAAACAAGTCTTGCAGCCACGTTACATGCTCTGTTGCTTCCTCTTCTTGTCCTTCCTCGACTTCTGGGGTTTCATCCTTTTCTTCTCCTTCGACGGATTGTGTTTCGTCCTCCATCTTAGGAAATGAGTCTGAGTAGACGAAGCTAAGCAAAGCCGCAAAGACTTTTGCTTCCATGTCTTTGATCTGTATGGCACTGGACGTAACACCCTCTGTCATGGGGCCAAAGAGCTGTGCCCTGAAAACTTTAGATCGGGCTGCAAGCACGCACCGGTGTGCAGGGAACATCTCGCCGCTGACCTCAAAAGTCACATCAGAACCCAGCTTATCTTGAAGTAGAAATTTAAAATGTTGGCCTATGTCAGACACGGTGTCCTGGGTGTTGAGATCATTGCAAACCATGATATCACACCGGATGGTGATACAATCAGCCTTTAGATGAGCAGATCGTTCAAGCGCATCTCTCTTCATAAACTTCATGCAGCCCCAGCAACGATGTTCGATGGAAAAGCTTCGTGTTTCACGTGCACGAATGTACATTGGCTTTTGATACTCAACCTGGTCAATGAAGCTAAACTGGAACTTCGCCTCCACAGACTCTTCCATTTCGTCATGGTCATCGTCGCTGTCATCGTCAAGGCAAAGATCGAGAGAAATGAAGTCAGCACAACTCGGGTCGCCACCATTAGGATAGCAGTGGATGCACCACTGATGACCTCCTACCATGAAAGGCCCAGACCAGATTTTGTTGCCATTGGGTAAGTCTTGTACGGCACGCGAGTATTCTTTTACCACAAGCAGGTGGTACCCGCTGTCTGTGCCGGCGTCGACAGCCGGTGTGATGTGCGCCTTGCTGGCGGCTGGTATGAAGCAATCCTCGCTGCCGGTTACCATAGATATACCGGCAAACGAGGACATGATGAAATCTGCGATTCGATCTAAATTCCAGTCACCATTCACGTTCCAAGTTCAGAGCTGAGATGGTTGAGGTGAGTGGGTAAACCTGGTCACCTCCCGCTTCTTGAACCGGCGGCCGCACGGAGACTTGCTGCACCGCACGCGCCGGCTGTTCGATTCTCACCGGAATCAGAGTGCGCAGCAGCCTGGCCATTTCACGGAGAGTTAGGTTTCGGCTGTCTATAAGGATTCATTTGTACTAGCATAACTTGTGTGCTCTTGTAACAAAATTCGATCAGCATTTGTTTATACAACGTACTACACTACGAATCAGGAACAGTGGGATATATCAGTGCTAGGCTAGCTCACAGTGTGATACTATATCAGTGCGATGTGCGATACATAGCAAAACAAAACACCAAACGGGAGGTCGGCACCTCACCGGGGGAGAGAGCGTCTGGGGTGGGCCTGGGGAGATCGGCTGCTCGGGCTGGAGAAGCTCGTCCGGCGGGAGGAACTGCTCAGGCTGGAGGCGGAGGCGGAGGCGGGCGAGCTTGCGGACTATTCCGGGCTGGAGGCGGGCGGCTGAGCTCTGTGGAGGGGAGTATGGAGGCGGAGGCGGAGGCGGCGAACCTGGTCAGCTCCCTCTTGAACCGGCGGCCGGACGGAGAGAAAGCTTCACTCGCCGCGCCGCGCCGCCCGCCGGCGTCGATTCTCCCCGGAAAATCAGAGTGCGCGGCGGCTGGTCGAGTTAGCTAGGGCTTTCCTGAGAGAATACTTGGGCTTTTTGAGGCCACAACCTGAAAGCCCATCGCCAACGGCGCTGCACTGTTTGGGCACGCCATTATAACAATTGAAATGGAAAAAAAAAATGCTAACTCTGGATCTCTTCATTCATCAGCTGTTGGTTTGATCGCTGTTGTTCAGTGTGCGATTTGGTTCGTAATATCTCAACTTTGTCAAATCAGATGTATCCAAACACTATCTAATAGGTACATACATTTAAATTTTGATAAAGTTGAGACAATTCTGGTGGGATGGAGGGAGTACTAACTTATTTCCTTACGTTTATTTGTCCAGAAGTTGACATTTTTGTGGATACAAACGAGCTAAAGCTCTCCTGGACTGGATCAAGGTAAATCTGCTGGATGGTTCCTTTGCCTGGATAAAGGTTTGTAACTTAATTACATTGTTGCAGTGTGCCCACCCAATTGGGCAATTGCCAAATAGTACCATGCTGTTAACCTTACGCTTTGAATAATTGCAACTTATTTAGTATATGATGGCACTTTGAATCAACCTGGTCGTGGTCGTGATGCATGGATGTGACAGATAAGATAGTCTCCAGCACAGAATCCAAGTCGAGCCCCATACATTACTTACTTATAAGCTTAGAGCATTTCTAGCAGAGCCCGTAAAACCGCGAACGAAAAAGTGGAGTTCAGTTCACCGAACTCGCGTATTCGGGTCGTAAAATGGTTGGCGCAGAACAAAACCCGTAAATCAAAATTGTAAATTCTGTTTTACAGTTTTGGTTTACGGGCTCTGTTCTGCGCCAATGGCTTCCAAACCCGTAAAAACAGGGTTTATGATTATTTTTTTTGCATATGATCAACCAAACGACAATAAAATGCAAAATATTCATGCATAGTTCATAATGCAGACATCAAATGACACAATCAAAGCAAACAGTTCATAGTTTCCCATCTCCTCTCATTGCCGTCATCAAATCGAGGTTGGCCCGCCGTCACCATCGCCACCACCTCCTGGAGTCACATCGCCACCAGCAGTTGCCTCTTGGCGAGATAGTCTTCGTCTTGCCGTGATCTCCGCCGAGACCTCCATCCACCACTCCAGTTGTACCTCATTCATCTCCTTGGTGTTCATCATCATGATCTCCCTCTCTTCGGCCAATAGTTGCTTCATTGCTTTGGCCTTCTTCACATTGATCCTCATCTCTTCCAACTTGGCTTCGTTCCTTGCTTCCTCTCGGCTGGCTTCAAGCTTTGCAAGGCTCACCTCCTTCTTCGTCTTGATGATGACAAGCTTGGTCTCCAAAGTCTTGGACGCTATCACCTCCTTCGACTTCATCATTTGATCAAACTTGTCCCTCAACAATGCAGCCTCCCCCTCGAGCCTGAGCCTTTCCTTCGCCTTCTTGTTCCCCTTCGGCTTATCAGCGTTCCGGCCCTCCTTCTCGTCCTTGGTGTCGTCGAGCGCAACCATTGCAGCTTTCTTCGGTGCTACTTCTTCATCCCTCAATTTCCACTTGGGGAGGTGCTGAAGCACATCAAAGAAATGACGCATGGTGAAGCTCTTGTCCTTGCTACCGGCCATGTCTCTGTACCTCGCATCAGCAATGCGGTCCTACATTTGAAAAACCAACCAAGAAATCGTCAACATGTCACCAAAGCGAAACCACAATTATACAAATCAAATATGCACTCACATATTCGTCCACAGTTGCGCCGCTAGGAGGATTGGACACCACTTGGTCCATTGTTGCGGCTGCAGGCAGGTTTGATCGCGTCCCAATGTCCTTGGAGGGATCGGTATGTGCGATCGATAGGATGGCGAACGCGTGGCATAAACTTATGGAATTTGTCCTCGATGCGTTGCCAGTACCGCTGAAAGGATCGTATGCCGCACCTAGAGGGGGGGTGAATAGGTGCTAACCAATTTTTAGTTCTTTTTCAATTTAGGCTTGACACAAAAGTAATTCTCTAGATATGCAACTAAGTGAATTTACCTATATGACAAGGTAATCAACTAAGCAAGATATAGCTACGCAATATAAGAGATAGAATAGGATAGAGGTAACCGAGAGTGGAGCACGCGATGACACGGAGATGATTCCCGTAGTTCCCTTCCTTTGCAAGAAGGTACGTCTACGTTTGGAGGAGTGTGGTTGCTACGAAAGCCAAACCAATAGCCACGAAGGCTTCACTCAGATCTCCTATGGGCAACGCCACGAAGGCCTAGCCCACTTCCACTAAGGGATTTCCTCGAGGCGGAAACCGGGCCTTTACAAGGTTCTTGGGGCACACATCCACAACCAAATTGGAGGCTCCCAAATCTGTAACAATACAACAATCAACAACAATCAACTAGGGAACCAAATAGGAACACTAGCAAGAGGGCCCTCAAACAAATGAGGGGGAAATGTAAATCGCTTCGGTGAGGATGTAGATCGGTGTCTTCTCCTTCGAATCTCCAAAGATCAAGAGCTTTGGTTGGGGGAGGAAGGAGATCTTGCAAATCTTGTGTTCTTGAGGTGGCTCTAATGGTGATGAAAACTTGGCAGATTTTTGTGCAATGATTGAGCAACTTGTCCCTTTGGAGAAGAGAGCTATTTATATGATTGGAGCTCTCAGATCTGACCGTTGGGGCGTTTTTCAGTAACACCGGAAGTTCCGGCCAGGAGGGCCGGAAGTTCCGGCTGGGACCGGAAGTTCCGGCAGGATTCTTCCGAGGCAGACAAGCTGGCAAACTGAGATAGGGGCGGAACTTGGCGGAACTTCCGGTGACCGGAAGTTCCGGCCAAGTTCCGGAATTCCAGAAAAACCTTACTGTACATACTGTGTAATGTCCCAGGTTTAGAGACAATCGAGGGGTAGATTTTAGAAAGGGATGTGCATTGCATTGTAAATTACGGGGAAATTTCGCGCTTTTAAAACAAAACTGCATCGAAGGGGAACAGGTTTCTCTCTCGACATCCTACAGGGTTAGGGTTTCGAGAGTGTGATGAACTTGTTCTTACTTAACTAGATTAGGGTTTTGAGAAGAGAGAAGAGAAGATGCATCACAAAATTAAGTTGCATGATTGAATTCTAAATTAAGTTGTATGATTGAATTCAAACCAAATTTGAATTTGAATTTCAAATTCAAACATTAAATAAATAACCATAATTCAATTTTGAGGAAATTCATCTAGTCAAATATAAATAATATACATTATGAACAATAAAATAAGAAGACAAGCTCATTAGAGAAAAACTTGAGCTTTATTGATTAACACACATTATACAATGTCTTTACATTATTCACAAATGAAATAAAGGAATATTACAACATATCACAAGAATTGGACAAAAATAGAAAAAAGAAAAGAAAAGGAAATTACAAATTCAATGATCTATCCTAACACTACAAGCTAAACTTCATTTAGCCTTGTACTTGATGATCTTCATGAACATTGGATCATCACTTTGCTCCCTGCATGTACACAAACAAAGACCAAGAAAATGGTTATGCCAAGTGGCAAAGCCACTTGGCAGGTTAGTAAGAAAAGTGAAAATGGGAGGATATGACCATGATCAGCCGAGCTGATCCACAGCACACAAGTCCCAACCATGCACAGTGCAAGCAGCACACAAGGTGAGGTGCATGTCTCATAGCACACAAGCCTGGGAGAGTCACCAACAAGGACCAGGCCTTGTTGTCGACCAGAGAAGGAAGGGCAGGGCATACATAAGCTTTTCACACCCAAACCCTAACCATTCCATCGACAAGGAGCATCAGGGTAAGAACAGCAATAACACATCAAGAACAGCTAGAACAGGTGAACAACAAGAGCTGCTTCACCAATTCCAAGAACCACCGTAAACCAACCAAGATTCACAAGCCCGCAAGGAGGAGCAGGGCAAGCAAACCAAACCAACCAGAAGCAATCCTCTACACCAACAACTCATACTAGGAGCTGGAGTGAGGTACACACTGATGAACATGAGCAAGCCAAGGTTTTGCTCATAAATAAGCATATGCACCAATCACACACAAGCAGAAGGGTGTGATACCCTATTTGTGTCATCATCTGGCTACTAAGCCATATGGTGCAAGCAAGGGTAGTAAAGGCCATTAGGAAATCATCTTATGGGAACAACAGCTATGAACATTCATGCATAACTGAAGAAATCCAGCAAGAGATGAAGACACAACTAGCCTAGCCACATACTTAGCACCTATAGCTACTGATGCCATCAGACTGATAGACACTCTGTGTCTATTCAAGTTTGTCAACACCAAAGTCCACTGGGAATCCATCAAGTGATTAGCAAGTGAGCATCTATTCACCACAGAAAGCCAACATAGGTGGGAGCTACCCTAACAGCAATGATTTACTGTCAGGGCCACCTCAACCACTTCACAAAATCCCACAGATAAGCCATGCACAAATATCATTACCCAGATGGGTTCAAAAGGGAGCTAGGGTACCCAACAGATGTTGGCATCCCTCTAACTCAATTTAATTAACTGTAAGATGATCACCACTGCAAGCAGTTCACATCATTTATCCACTCAGCCAAACAAGACAACACAGATAAATGAATATACAAGCTATGGATTAACCAGAGCCTTGCAATTGATCCACTGGATCACTGCAAGCATCAACTGATGCTTAAGCAAGCACCAACACACACCAGGCCAAGCCTGTGTGATGCACACCCAACACAGAGAGAGAGCAATAGTGAGGCACAGTAATACAACAGCAACATATGCAAGCAACTGATGATCATGTGATCATCAGAAGCTTGCCAGAGCATGCCAGTACATGCTAGGGACAACCTAGTACCAAATCATGAACCATATAACTTACACAGAACCAATTCAGTAATAGTTGCTTCACAGATAAGCAAATGGATGATTTATAATTGTATCCATAAGCACATCAAATACATGATGTACCACTGTATCAAGCTGGACATGAATGGCACACCCATATAATTAAGCCATAACAACAACCAGAGCCATTAAGCAAGCAATTGAATTAATTGTAGCATGACCAGTAGCAATTTAGCAGTCCATGAGCATTACAAGATGCTCATGAGCAAGCCTATATGAATACACTTGAGTATCTGGCGAGCATAGTAACAAGAACAGAGCCACAGAGATGGAATTGAGCAAGAAATGAAAGCATAGCAATCAATTAGACCAGGAATTGTTGCACAGGATAAAGGATAGCATGGCAGGGCTGCACACAGCAGTAACACAAGCTCTGGCATGGCCATGGCAACAATGGCCAAGGCCAGAGGAGCAGAGCAGCATGAGCAGCATGAGCAGCACAGCAGCACAGCAGCAAGAGCAGAACAACAGCAGCATCACGGCATGGCCGTACCTCCACGAGGCACGGCAAGCCAGTGACCAAACTAGACGAAGAAGAGGAGGAGAAGAAGTAGATCAAGTAGAAGAAGAGTAGGCGGCGCACATACATGGAGCAGCAGCACCAAGGCGTGCCATGGCGGCACGGGCCACCCACGGCAGCGCCAAGCCGCGCCTGGCCTGGCGTCGCCGAGCGCGAGCGCCCCACGGCAGCACCCACGGCAGCACCCACGGCGGCGTCACGGCACCAGAAGCGCCGGTGAGCAACCCCTCACCGTGCGGGCGAACACGATGGGATCAGACGAAGGAGGGGACTAGGTCCAGATCGAGTCGGTGGACCTGAAGCGCCATCGTGAGGCGGTTCAGATCCGCCGCATCCCGTCGCCGGAGTTGGCCGGAGATGGCCGGAGAATCTCGGCGAAGGCGGCGGCGACCACATAATCGCCAGAGACGCGAGGGGATTAGTATTTCGGTGCGAGGAGAGAGGAGCGAGTGGGCCGACCGAGCCAACAAGGTGGCTCGGGTGCGACCTAACCCGTTCGGCCACCCTGACAGGTGGGGCCTAGGGGCAAAATGGTCTTTTCACAATTCTTTAAAATCCAGGAACTTTTGAAATTACACCATAAATGTTTTAAAGCTCTAAAAAAATAATTTAAAATATGAAAATTGATCAGCATAAAATTCTCTATCTAAATAAAATATCAAAGAGAATTTTTGAAGACAACTAAGAATAAGTCTCAATTTGATGATTTAAATGATTATTTAAATCACACATATTATTTTCAATAATGAAAATAAGTCCATTAATGCAATTGGACTTTTAAAAAAACACCTTGACAACATTTCAAGGTTGAAATTTACTTTAAACAGAGTATCTCCAAATCAATCTTAGTATCAACCTCTTACATGAAATAATAATGTCATCGGAAGGGGGGAACAAACCCTAAAACAGGAATCATGCATAATTGCTTCTTTAACCATTGCCCTTATCGGACAATGATGCTATTTTTCAGAAACAGAGGACAAGGGTCAGTCCACACCTTCCAACTGCAGAACTTTGCAGTGTTCAGGCAAGTTCATCACTTGCTCATGTCATTTGTGTATTTCTATCAAATTACTTGCAAAAGTACTATGGTTATCACTATTGCATAAAAACCAAAACCACTATTTTCATAACTATGAATATGACTATGTGGTTGGCAATGGAACCATGGATTGTGTTGATATGGTGGAGGTTCCATTGCAAGGGTTTATATCCATCTAGGATTAAACAACAAATGTCGCCAGTGATTCTTGTGCCGTAATACCCGTGTTAACCATAAGATCCGGAGTGGGACGGAGTAGTCAAAAGTGTTTCCACCTCTCGTTCATCAACGGATGCGCTTTACCGTAGTACACTTGTAATCCAAGGGGGCAAGCGGTGAGGCCGGGGAGTCCTAAGTCCCCACGGCATAGTCCGTAGTACACTTGTCGCCCGAAGGAGCAAGCGGTGAGGCCGGGGAGTCCTAAGTCCCCACGGTATTGCGGTCTATGATGGGTTGCAGCCTACCGGCGTAGGAATGTATGGTAGAGCCCCGCATTGACGTCGTGGTCGGGGTCCACCCCGAAATCTACGGGAATAATGGGACCGGCGTGGACCCAGGGTCGGGGCATGCAACAAAGGGTGGGTGTTCGAGGTAGCGGAGGAACATGATTGGCTAGACCTTATACCAGGCCTCACACCGAAGGAAGTGTGGACGGGAAAGCTGCCCGGTTGGCACCAAGGTTAAGATCTCTTATGGGTAAAGCAACACACCTCTGCAGAGTGTAAAGAACCGTGACTCCGTCACTCCCTGTTCCGGATATGGAACTGCGAACGCGGCCGGAAAGGAGCTCCATGAAGTTCTAGTAAACCGGTGAAGGCTGACGGACATAGCTCTTTGAAATAAAAGCAATCTCTTGAAGAAATGTTTATCAAAAATATGCATTGGTATTAGACTTTCTGGTCTAATATCGTAGCTAGTGCATTAAACACCTCTTATCTATAATGAACTTGTTGAGTACGCTCGTACTCATCCCACTCTTAAAATCCCTTGCTTAGATTGTCTGAATCGTCTGGAGGAGAACTACGACAACCCTGAAAGAGCCGAGATCATCGGCTACAAAGAACCAGACCTCTCTGGAGGTATTGAAGGTGTAGACTACCTCATAGTCTACGGAACTGGGGAGGCTTTCGGAGGAGATCAAGCCTAGAAGTATCGAGGAGTAGTAGAAGCCGAGCAGCACGAACTCTTAATACCTAGCTGCTCGAGAGAATAAATGTATAAATTAATGAAACTTCTATATTGTAAGCTAAGTTGGGTTCACCTCGAACCCAGGAGTATCCCTCTTAGGACCCAAGAGGAGATCCGAGACGATATGTGTATTATGTTTGTAATAATAAATGAATGAGTTATGGACCTGCTATGTTCTGTTGTACTACTCTGAGGGATGTAATATTTGCGGAATGGTACTTCGTGAATGTTATATCAACGACCGGCATACTACAACATGCAGTGGTATGCAGGGTCACCACAGTTGGTATCAGAGCTATAGCTTTGACCTTAGGTTGGAACCTAGTAAATGGGACCGAACGTTAGGAGTCAAATAGGACTAGTAAAGAATTCTCTAAAAATATGGTGTATATTCAATTGAGAATACAACAATCAAATCTTTTAGTGCGATAATTCTTTATTATCTCTATTATGATGCATTATTACTAATCTTATATTCTTTCTATTTCTACAGCCAACAATGGCAAGTTCATGTCCGGGACGAAACGTGAAAGTGATGGACTCCACACTGAGTGAATATGAAGGAGGACTCGCAGATATTCTTCGTGCCATGTTACTTGAATTTGGGTGTGATCCCCAGATCCAAGTAAAGAAATACATGTACTATGATGGTACTGTATTGGAAAAGTGTAGGGTAGGGCTACGACTTTTCGAATCTTTGGGAATGAGTGTAGTAATGCCAGCAGGCGAAGCCAGAACTATCAACACAGCCTACCATATAGCCGTTATGAGAGCCATAACCGATATTCGGGAGCATAAGACGAAAGAGCTTATGGGTTCCGAATTCACCCACATTCCTCATATGGAGGAGGAAGATGATCCCATGCTTAACCACTTCAAATATGCAAAACGCAAACCAGCGAAGCCGCAAAATACATGGACAATAGCCGCAACTTACTATCATTGTTCTTTCAGTTGAACCGTCATTTGACGGGAGCAATTGATACAATGCTAGAGGAGTTTATAGAACCCAAGGAGGAGACTAGGGGGAAAGAACCTATGGAGAATGTGGTGCACACACCAGTTTACTCAGCTGGTGACTACATTAGTATTGACCATCCTGACCGAGAAGCTACACCTGTTACACCTGGGAACTATTTTAATAGTTCCTATAGAGGATATGAGGGTGGAGAGGAATCCGGAAACAATCAGCGTTCCGAGACTCCTATAGAAAACTCCACGGGTTGGCGTTGGGGGTCTGATACTGGAACTCATAGTACTTCAGTGTATTATGACGGGGAGATGAATGAGGACGCCACGACTCAGCACCATAGTTATCCGTGGAATGGGGAAGTAGATGGAGGGTATCCGACACAGGTTGAGTCGGATACGAATGTTAGAAACACCTATGGTGGAGCTACAGGGGAGTACACCCGATGGGTGGACTATGATGCACTGAATGACTAGTTTGTGAACACTGATTTCTCCCTAGGATCATCATCTGATTCCGACTACCAGCCGACGGGGAGACCTTATGTTCCAGGTTCTATCAGGAGGACGACACGTTCGACCGGATGGAAGCCTGGGATGTACCGGGAGTGAAGATCGACTAGAGTCCACCAAGGAAGGCGGGACTACAATACACAAGTACCACGTGTATTGTAGTGTATAATATTTGTAGAAAATTGTACATATACTTTAATAAGTGAGTTTGCATACTCACCTCGACTTAAGTATTGTAATAAGACCACTTAAGTATGTATATACATGGTATATGTTTTGTATGATTTGGATTTGCTTCTTGATTTCCATTGCGTGACTAGTTCTGTGCACAAAGTTTAGCTCAGAAAACTTGCACATGGAGTAATTATGAGTATCATCTTGTGTTGCAGAACTAGGGGGTTATGTCGGGACCGGTAGGAGAGGAGACGGAAGCACAGCGCATGGAGCGCGAGGCAAAACAGAAGGAAGAGGCTGATGAAGCAGCCAGGAATCAGTTTCCACCACCACCACCCATGACGCAGCAGAATTTCGTCCAGTATATGCAAATGATGGAAGAGAGACAACGGGTAACGTTGGAGCAGCAGAATAAATTCTTCCAGGAGCTGCTGCAACAGAACCGGATAGAGAGACCCGAGAATCAGGGAGTCACCTTAGCAGACTTCCAGAACACCAAGCCTATATCCTTTGCATACGCGCCCGAACCAATGGACGCGGAAGACTGGCTTATGGACACTGAGAGAAAACTCAGCACTGTTGGTTGTAACGACCAGGAGAAGGTTCGTTATGCTACCCACTTGTTGTGTGGACCTGCCGCATCATGGTGGGACAACATCGTAGCCGTTTATCCGGCTGGAAAAGTGTTTACCTGGGAGGAGTTTGCGAGGAAGTTCAGGGAATCCAATGTCCCCGAAAGCATTGTGGAACTGAAGCGTCGAGAATTCGAAAGTCTCGAGCAGAAGGATAAGGCCATCCTGACTTATGTCAGGGAATTCTCAAAGCTGTCCCGGTACGCTGTTGATGAAGTCAACACCGAGGATAAGAAAAAGAAGAGGTTTTTAAGGGGGTTAAGTCCCCAGTTCAAGGTACAGCTCCGTATGATGAGAGCAACTGAGTTCCAAGAGTTGGTGGATGCAGCCATCACTCTTGAAGATGAATTTAAACAGCTGCAAGAGGAGAAGAGGAAGAAGGCCAAGTTTGAGCCTAAGAGGTTTGTCAGTAACAAGCCCAATACCAGCTTGAGTTTCAAGCCAAGGTACAACAACAACAACAACAACAGCAACTACTACGGTAGCAGGAAGAACCAAGCATTTCAGACTGCAAATCAAATAGTTTGCAGAAGCTGTGGACTCACAGGACATTTTGCCAAGGATTGCAAGAAACCAAGGATTATATGCTTTGGTTGTCGCCAGGAGGGGCACATGCTGAAGGACTGCCCCAAGAGAAATACCGGAGGAGGTCAGTCAGGAGGAGGAGCAAGCCGAGGAGGAAACACCGGAGGGAACTGGAAGAACAAGAAACCCTTCGGCAAGTTGAACTGCACCAGCTTGGAGGAGGTGGTTAACTCCGATCAGGCGGTGATAGGTACGCTCCAGATACTCACTCATCCTGGCAAAGTACTTTTTGATATCGGTGCAACTACATCATTCATTTCTCAGCAATTCATCATCAAACATGGGATTAGTTGCACTAAGTTAGATACACCCATAAACATACTTTCCGCGGGGGGAACGATAGTAGTAACCCATACCAAACAAAAACAAGTCATCATGATCAATAAGTGCGCGTTCGACGCAGACCTGTTCATTTTACCGATGAAGGACATTGATGTCATTCTTGGTATGAACTGGTTAGAAGCTAATGGAGCACTGATCGACTGTGTGAACAAGACTGTGTCTTTGAAAAGCCCCGATGGAAGTAGAATGATCTACCAAGGAGATAAGCATACCCAGATAGAAGTCGAGCTACAGCTGAACAGCATGAAGGAGGTGAAATTGGAAGATATACCTGTAGTAAATGAATTCCAGGATGTATTTCCTAAGGAATTACCTGGAATGCCACCAGATAGGGAGATAGAATTCACTATCGACCTAATTCCAGGAACAGCTCCGATTGCTAAAGCACCATATAAGATGGGGCCTAAGGAGTTGAAAGAACTTAAGGAGCAATTGGATGACTTGGAACAAAAAGGATTCATACAAGAAAGTGTTTCACCATGGGGATCACCTGTGATCTTCGTAGATAAAAGAGATGGAGGTAGAAGGATGTGCGGAGACTACAGGAATTTGAACAATGTCACAATCAAGAACAAGTATCCACTTCCAAGAATACAAGATCTATTCGATCAAGTTAGAGGCGCGGGAGTTGATACGTCTCCGACGTATCGATAATTTCTTATGTTCCATGCCACATTATTGATGATATCTACATGTTTTATGCATACTTTATGTCATATTTATGCATTTTCCGGTACTAACCTATTAACGAGATGCCGAAGAGCCAGTTGCTGTTTTCTGCTGTTTTTGGTTTCAGAAATCCTAGTAAGGAAATATTCTCGGAATTGGACGAAATCAACGCCCAGGGGCTTATTTTCACACGAAGCTTCCAGAAGACCGGAGAGCTAACGAAGTGGGGCCACGAGGCGGCCAGACACTAGGGCGGCGCGGCCCAGGTCTTGGCCGCGCCGGCCTGTCGTCTGGGCCCCTCGTGACGCCCCCTGACCTGCCCTTCCGCCTACAAATAGCCTTCGTCGCGAAACCCCCAGTACCGAGAGCCACGATACGGAAAACCTTCCAGAGACGCCGCCGCCGCCAATCCCATCTCGGGGGATTCAGGGGATCGCCTCCGGCACCCTGCCGGAGAGGGGATTCATCTCCCGGAGGACTCTACGCCGCCATGGTCGCCTCCGGAGTGATGAGTGAGTAGTCTACCCCTGGACTATGGGTCCATAGCAGTAGCTAGATGGTTTTCTTCTCCTTATGTGCTTCATTGTCGGATCTTGTGAGCTGCCGAACATGATCAAGATCATCTATCCGTAATGCTATATGTTGTGTTTGTTGGGATCCGATGAATAGAGAATACTATGTTATGTTGATTATCAATTTATATCTATGTGTTGTTTATGATCTTGCATGCTCTCCGTTATTAGTAGAGGCTCTGGCCAAGTTTTTGCTAGTAACTCCAAGAGGGGGTATTTATGCTCGATAGTGGGTTCATGTCTCCATGAATCTGGGGGAGTGACAGAAACCTCTAAGGTTATGGATGTACTGTTGCCACTAGGGATAAAACATTGATGCTATGTCCGAGGATGTAGTTATTGATTACATTACGCACCATACTTAATGCAATTGTCTGTTGTTTTCAACTTAATACTGGAAGGGGTTCGGATGATAACCTGAAGGTGGACTTTTTAGGCATAGATGCATGCTGGATAGCGGTCTATGTACTTTACCGTAATGCCCAATTAAATCTCACAATACTCATCATATCATGTATGTGCATGGTCATGCCCTCTTTATTTGTCAATTGCCCAACTGTAATTTGTTCACCCAACATGCTATTTATCTTATGGGAGAGACACCTCTAGTGAACTGTGGACCCCGGTCCATTCTTTACATCTGAAATACAATCTACTGCAATTGTTCTACTGTTTTCTGCAAACAATCATCATCCACACTATACATCTAATCCTTTGCTACAGCAAGCCGGTGAGATTGACAACCTCGCTGTTTCATTGGTGCAAAGTACTTTGGTTGTGTTGTGCAGGTTCCACGTTGGCGCCGGAATCCCTGGTGTTGCGCTGCACTACATCTCGCCGCCATCAACCTTCAACGTGCTTCTTGGCTCCTACTGGTTCGATAAACCTTGGTTTCTTACTGAGGGAAAACTTGCCGCTGTACGCATCACACCTTCCTCTTGGGGTTCCGAACGGACGCGTGCTGTACGCGTATCAAGCTCTTTTTCTGGCGCCGTTGCCGGGGAACGAAGAAAAGTTACACCACAAAGATTTTCAACTCCCACGTCAACAGCTCTTTTTCTGGCGCCGTTGCCGGGGAGATCAAGACACGCTGCAAGGGGAGTCTCCACATCGCAATCTCTCTACTTTGTTTTGTCTTGGTTTACTTTATTTACTACTTTGTTTGCTGCACTAAATCAAAACACAAAAAAATTAGTTGCTAGTTTTACTTTATTTACTATCTTGTTTGCACTCCATATTAAAAACACAAAAAAAATTAGTTACTTGCATTTACTTTATCTAGTTTGCTTTATTTACTATTGCTAAAATGGGTACTCCTGAAAATACTAAGTTGTGTGACTTCACAACCACAAATAATAATGATTTCTTATGCACACCTATTGCTCCACCTCGCTACTACAAGCAGAATTCTTTGAAATTAAACCTGCTTTACTAAATCTTGTTATGCGAGAGCAATTTTCTGGTGTTAGTTCTGATGATGCTGCTGCCCATCTCAATAATTTTGTTGAACTATGTGAAATGCAAAAGTATAAGGATGTAGATGGTGACATTATAAAATTAAAATTGTTCCCTTTCTCATTAAGAGGAAGAGCTAAAGATTGGTTGCTATCTCTGCCTAAGAATAGTATTGATTCATGGACTAAATGCAAGGATGCTTTTATTGGTAGATATTATTCCCCTGCTAAAATTATATCTTTGAGGAGTAGAATAATGAATTTTAAACAATTGGATAATGAGCATGTTGCACAAGCATGGGAAAGAATGAAATCTTTGGTTAAAAATTGCCCAACCCATGGACTGACTACTTGGATGATCATCCAAACCTTTTATGCAGGACTGAATTTTTCTTCGCGGAACCTATTGGATTCAGCTACTGGAGGTACCTTTATGTCCATCACTCTTGGTGACGCAACAAAGCTTCTTGATAATATGATGATTAATTACTCTGAATGGCACACGGAAAGAGCTCCACAAGGTAAGAAGGTAAATTCTGTCGAAGAAACCTCTTCCTTGAGTGATAAGATTGATGCTATTATGTCTATGCTTGTGAATGATAGGACTAATGTTGATCCTAATAATTTTCCGTTAGCTTCATTGGTTGCTCAAGAAGAACATGTTGATGTAAACTACATTAAAAATAATAATGTCAACAACAATGCTTACCGGAACAATTCTAGTAACAACTATAGGCCATATCCTTATAATAATGGCAACGGCTATGGTAATTCTTATGGGAATTCTTACAACAATAATAGGAACACACCCCCTGGACTTGAAGCCATGCTTAAAGAATTTATTAGTACACAAACTGCCTTTAACAAATCTGTTGAAGAAAAGCTTGGGAAAATTGATATACTTGCTTCTAAAGTCGATAGTCTTGCTGCTGATGTTGATCTTTTGAAATCGAAAGTTATGCCTAATGAAAATCATAATAATAAAATTGTTACTATGCAAATGCCATCCAAGTTAGAATTAATGAGAATATAAGATTGATGGCCGAATTGCGTGCTAGGTGGGAAAGAGAAGAAAATGAAAAAGAAAATAATATAGCTAAAGTTTGGACTATTACCACCACTAGTAATGCTAATGCTACACATGTTGCTGCACCTCCTACTAATAATGGTAAAAGAATTGGTGTTAGCAATGTTTCCACTTCAAATGCAAAGCGCGAAAACTGCTCGAAACCGCTAAAACCGCTGAAACTGCTCGTGATAAAGCTGCTGAAATTTTTTCCAACATTGGGGATGATGATCCCATTGCTTTAGATTATAATGGTTTAGATTTTGATGATTGCCACATCTCTGAAGTTATAAAGTTCTTACAAAAACTTGCTAAGAGTCCTAATGCTAGTGCTATAAATTTGGCTTTCACGAAACATATTACAAATGCTCTCATAAAAGCTAGAGAAGAGAAACTAGAACGCGAAACTTCTATTCCTAGAAAGCTAGAGGATGGTTGGGAGCCCATCATTAAGATGAAGGTCAATGATTTTGATTGTAATGCTTTATGTGATCTTGGTGCGAGTATTTCCGTTATGCCTAAGAAAATCTATAACATGCTTGACTTGCCACCATTGAAAAATTGTTATTTGGATGTTAATCTTGCTGATAATTCTACAAAGAAACCTTTGGGGAGAGTTGATAATGTTCGCATTACCGTTAACAATAACCTTGTCCCCGTTGATTTTGTTGTCTTGGATATTGAATGCAATGCATCATGTCCCATTATATTGGGAAGACCTTTTCTTCGAACTGTTGGTGCTATCATTGATATGAAGGAAGGTAATATTAAATATCAATTTCCTCTCAAGAAAGGTATGGAACACTTCCCTAGAAAGAGAATAAAGTTACCTTTTGATTCTATCATTAGAACAAATTATGATGTTGACACTTCGTCTCTTGATAATACTTGATATACACTTTCTGCGCCTAGCTGAAAGGCGTTAAAGAAAAGCGCTTATGGGAGACAACCCATGTTTTTACTACAGTACCTTTATTTTATATTTGAGTCTTGGAAGTTGTTTACTACTGTAGCAACCTCTCCTTATCTTAGTTTTGTGCTTTGTTGTGCCAAGTAAAGTCGTTGATAGTAAGGTTCATACTAGATTTGGATTACTGCGCAGAAACAGATTTCTTTACTGTCACGAATCTGGGCCTAATTCTCTGTAGGTAACTCAGAAAATTATGCCAATTTACGTGAGTGATCCTCAGATATGTACGCAACTTTCATTAAATTTGAGAATTTTCATTTGAGCAAGTCTGGTGCCTCAATAAAATTCGTCTTTACGAACTGTTCTGTTTTGACAGATTCTGCCTTTTATTTCGCATTGCCTGTTTTGCTATGCTTGATGGATATTTCGATTCCATTGACTTTCAGTAGCTTTGTGCAATGTCCAGAAGTGTTAAGAATGATTATGTCACCTCTGAACATGTATATTTTGATTGTGCACTAACTCTCTAATGAGTTGTTTTGAGTTTGGTGTGGAGGAAGTTTTCAAGGATCAAGAGAGGGAGATGATACAACATGATCAAGGAGAGTGAAAGCTCTAAGCTTGGGGATGCCCCGGTGGTTCACCCCTGCATATATCAAGAAGACTCAAGCGTCTAAGCTTGGGGATGCCCAAGGCATCCCCTTCTTCATCGACAACATTATCAGGTTCCTCCCCTGAAACTATATTTTTATTCCGTCACATCTTATGCACATTGCTTGGAGCGTCGGTTTGTTTTTGTTTTTTGTTTTGTTTGAATAAAATGGATCCTAGCATTCTTTGTGCGGGAGAGATACACGCTCCGCTGTTGCATATGGACAAATATGTCCTTAGGCTTTACTCATAGTATTCATGGCGAAGTTTCTTCTTCGTTAAATTGTTATATGGTTGGAATTGGGAAATGCTACATGTAGTAATTGCTAAAATGTCTTGGATAATTTGATACTTGGCAATTGTTGTGCTCATGTTTAAGCTCTTGCATCATATACTTTGCACCTATTAATGAAGAAATACATAGAGCTTGCTAAAATTTGGTTTGCATAATTGGTCTCTCTAAGGTCTAGATAATTTCTAGTATTGAGTTTGAACAACAAGGAAGACAGTGTAGAGTCTTATAATGTTTGCAATATGTATTTTATGTGAGTTTTGCTGCACCGCTTCATCCTTGTGTTTGTTTCAAATAACCTTGCTAGCCTAAACCTTGTATCGAGAGGGAATACTTCTCATGCATCCAAAATCCTTGAGCCAACCACTATGCCATTTGTGTCCACCATACCTACCTACTACATGGTATTTCTCCGCCATTCCAAAGTAAATTGCTTGAGTGCTACCTTTAAAATTTCCATTCTTTACCTTTACAATATATAGCTCATGGGACAAATAGCTTAAAAACTATTGTGGTATTGAATATGTACTTATGCACTTTATCTCTTATTAAGTTGCTTGTTGAGCGATAACCATGTTACTGGGGACGCCATCAACTACTCTTTGTTGAATATCATGTGAGTTGCTATGCATGTCCGTCTTGTCTGAAGTAAGGGAGATTTACCACTCATTTAATGGTTAGAGCATGCATATTGTTAGAGAAGAACATTGGGCCGCTAACTAAAGCCATGAATCATGGTGGAAGTTTCGATTTTGGACATATATCCTCAATCTCATACGAGAAAATTAATTGTTGCTACATGCTTATGCATATAAGAGGAGTCCATTATCTGTTGTCTATGTTGTCCCGGTATGGATGTCTAAGTTGAGAATAATCAATAGCGAGAAATCCAATGCGAGCTTTCTCCTTAGACCTTTGTACAGGCGGCATGCATAGAGGTACCCCTTTGTGACACTTGGTTAAAACATGTGCATTGCGATAATCCCGGTAATCCGAGCTAATTAGGACAAGGTGCGGGCACTATTAGTATACTATGCATGAGGCTTGCAACTTGTAAGATATAATTTACATAACACATATGCTTTATTACTACCGTTGACAAAATTGTTTCTTGTTTTCAAAATCGAAGCTCTAGCACAAATATAGCAATCGATGCTTTCCTCTGCGAAGGACATTTCTTTTACTTTTATGTTGAGTCAGTTCACCTATCTCTCTCCACCTCAAGAAGCAAACACTTGTGTGAACTGTGCATTGATTCCTACATACTTGCATATTGCACTTGTTATATTACTTTACATTGACAATTATCCATGAGATATACATGTTATAAGTTGAAAGCAACCGCTGAAACTTCATCTTCCTTTGTGTTGCTTCAGTACCTCTACTATGAATTATTGCTTTATGAGTTAACTCTTATGCAAGACTTATTGATGCTTGTCTTGAAAGTACTATTCATGAAAAGTCTTTGCTACATGATTCAGTTGTTTACTCATGTCATTTACATTGTTTGGATCGCTGCATTCATTACATATGCTTACAATAGTATGATCAAGGTTATGATGGCATGTCACTCCAGAAATTATCTTTGTTATCGTTTACTCGCTCGGGACGAGCGGAAACTAAGCTTGGGGATGCTGATACGTCTCCGACGTATCGATAATTTCTTATGTTCCATGCCACATTATTGATGATATCTACATGTTTTATGCATACTTTATGTCATATTTATGCATTTTCCGGCACTAACCTATTAACGAGATGTCGAAGAGCCGATTGCTTCGTTTTCTCGCTGTTTTTGGTTTCAGAAATCCTAGTAAGGAAATATTCTCGGAATTGGACGAAATCAACGCCCGGGGGCTTATTTTCACACGAAGCTTCCGGAAGACCGGAGAGCTAACGAAGTGGGGCCACGAGGCGGCCGGACACTAGGGCGGCGCGGCCCGGGTCTTGGCCGCGCCGGCCTGTCGTCCGGGCCCCTCGTGACGCCCCTTGACCTGCCCTTCCGCCTACAAATAGCCTTCATCGCGAAACCCCCGGTATCGAGAGCCACGATACGGAAAACCTTCCAGAGACGCTGCCGCCGCCAATCCCATCTCGGGGGATTCAGGAGATCGCCTCCGGCACCCTGCCGGAGAGGGGATTCATCTCCCGGAGGACTCTACGCCGCCATGGTCGCCTCCGGAGTGATGAGTGAGTAGTCTACCCCTGGACTAAGGGTCCATAGCAGTAGCTAGATGGTTGTCTTCTCCTTATGTGCTTCATTGTCGGATCTTGTGAGCTGCCGAACATGATCAAGATCATCTATCTGTAATGCTATATGTTGTGTTTGTTGGGATCCGATGAATAGAGAATACTATGTTATGTTGATTATCAATTTATATCTATGTGTTGTTTATGATCTTGCATGCTCTCCGTTATTAGTAGAGGCTCTGGCCAAGTTTTTGCTAGTAACTCCAAGAGGGGTATTTATGCTCGATAGTGGGTTCATGTCTCCGTGAATCTGGGGGAGTGACAGAAACCTCTAAGGTTATGGATGTATTGTTGCCACTAGGGATAAAACATTGATGCTATGTCCGAGGATGTAGTTATTGATTACATTACGCACCATACTTAATGCAATTGTCTGTTGTTTTCAACTTAATACTGGAAGGGGTTCGGATGATAACCTCGAAGGTGGACTTTTTAGGCATAGATGCATGCTTGGATAGCGGTCTATGTACTTTGTCGTAATGCCCAATTAAATCTCACAATACTCATCATATCATGTATGTGCATGGTCATGCCCTCTCTATTTGTCAATTGCCCAACCGTAATTTGTTCACCCAACATGCTATTTATCTTATGGGAGAGACACCTCTAGTGAACTGTGGACCCCGGTCCATTCTTTACATCTGAAATACAATCTACTGCAATTGTTCTACTGTTTTCTGCAAACAATCATCATCCACACTATACATCTAATCCTTTGTTACAGCAAGCCGGTGAGATTGACAACCTCGCTGTTTCGTTGGGGCAAAGTACTTTGGTTGTGTTGTGCAGGTTCCACGTTGGCGCCGGAATCCCCGGTGTTGCGCCGCACTACATCTCGCCGCCATCAACCTTCAACGTGCTTCTTGGCTCCTACTGGTTCGATAAACCTTGGTTTCTTACTGAGGGAAAACTTGCTGCTATACGCATCACACCTTCCTCTTGGGGTTCCCAACGAACGCGTGCTGTACGCGTATCAGGAGTCTTTTCCAAAATTGATCTAAGATCCAGTTATCACCAGATAAAGATCAAGAAGGAAGACGTTCCGAAAACTGCCTTTGTTTCAAGGTATGGACATCATGAATACCTTGTAGTGCCTTTTGGATTAACCAAGTGCTCCCCAGCAATTTTCATGAATCTCATGAATAAGATTTTTATGCCATATCTAGACAAGTTTGTCATCGTATTCATTGATGATATCTTGATCTATTCCAAAGACAAAGCCGAACATGCTGAACATCTGAGGTTAGTGTTGCAAACACTAAGAGAACATCAACTCTATGCCAAGTTTAGCAAGTGTGAATTTTGGCTAGATCAAGTGGAATTTCTTGGTCATGTTATTAGCAAAGATGGAATAGCTGTTAACCCGAGGAAGGTAGCAGCAGTTCTAGAATGGGAAGCACCCAAGACTGTCAAGGAAATTCGAGGATTCCTAGGAATGGCAGGATATTATCGGAGATTCATTGAAGGATTCTCCAAAATAGCAGGACCAATGACGAAGTTGTTAAGAAAGAACACACCATTCATGTGGTCAGAGGAGTGCGAGAAGAGTTTTCAAACTCTGAAAGAGAAACTCACCACGGCACCGGTATTAGCAGTTCCTGAAGTTGGCAAGGATTACACCGTGTACTGTGACGCATCCAAGCATGGATTGGGTTGCGTACTCATGCAAGATCGGAAGGTAATATCTTATGGATCGAGGCAACTCAGACCTCATGAAGTGAACTATCCAACACATGACTTGGAATTAGCAGCAGTTGTATTTGCACTTAAAACATGGAGACATTTTCTCTATGGAGCCAAGTGTGAGCTCTATACGGATCACAAGAGTCTCAAGTACTTCTTCACTCAGAACGAACTCAATATGAGGCAGAAAAGATGGCTTGAACTGATCAAGGATTATGATTTGACCATCAATTATACTCCAGGAAAGGCCAATGTTGTAGCAGATGCCTTAAGTAGGAAGAGCACCGGAGGAGTGGAACAAGAGATATCACCAGAATTGAGGAAGGAAATAAGCCAAGCCCAAATACAACTTTGGGAGAAGGAAGCTCATGAAGGACTATCGGCTTTGCAAGTAGCCGATGAGCTAAATGTTAACCTGAAGAATGGGATAATGATGGGTCAGTTGGACGATCCATTCATCATAGAGGAGATGAGAAGGATAGATGAGGGAAGACCATCAGAATTTCATCGCGGAGAATCGGGATCATTATGGTTCCAGAAGAGGATTTGTGTTCCGGATATTGCTGAAATCAAGGAAGTAATACTCCGGGAAGCCCATCAAACACCATACTCCATTCATCCGGGAAGTACAAAGATGTACATGGATTTAAAAGAGCTATTCTGGTGGAATAACATGAAGAGAGAGATAGCACAATATGTGGCGGAATGCCATACCTGCCAAAGGGTGAAGGCTGAACACCAGAGTCCGGCAGGGAATTTACAACCTTTACCCATTCCAGAATGGAAATGGGAGGAGATAGGAATGGATTTCATCACCGGACTACCCATGACCAATAAAAAGAAGGACATGATATGGGTAATCGTGGACCGGTTGACAAAAAGTGCACACTTCTTAGCAGTAAACCAACAAGATAAAGGAGAGAAACTCATCGATCTTTACATCAAAGAGATCGTGAGTAAACATGGAGTGCCCAAGAAGATCGTGTCGGATCGAGGATCCGTGTTCACGTCAGCATTTTGGAAGCAACTACACGAAGCTTTAGGATCCAAGTTGGACTATAGTACCGCCTATCATCCCCAGACAGGTGGACAAACCGAGAGAACTAACCAGATCTTAGAGATATGCTTAGGGCTTGTGCCCTAGACTTCGGAGGATCATGGGAGGAGCACTTGCCATTAGCAGAGTTTTCATACAATAATAGCTATCAAAGCAGCATCAAGATGGCACCGTTCGAAGCTCCGTATGGAAGGAAGTGTAGATCACCCATATGCTGGTATGAAGCTGGAGCAAGCAAAGAGTTCAATCCTGATTATGTCAAGGAAAAGCAACAAATAATTGACATTATCAGAGATAGGTTGAAGATAGCCCAAAGTCGGCAAAAGAGTTATGCCGATCAGAAAAGAAGAACATGGGAGCCACAAGTTGGAGACATGGTATATCTCAAGGTGAGCCCGATGAAAGGACTTCAGGGATTTGGAGTAAAGGGAAAGTTAAGCCCTAGGTACATCGGACCTTTCAAGATTCTGAGTCAAAACCGAGGGTTAGCCTTTGAATTGGAACTACCGGGATGGTTATCTCAGGTTCACAACGTATTCCATGTGTCGCAACTCAGAAAGTGTTTAAAGACCCCAGATGAACCAGTATCACATGAAGAGCTCGAGTTACAATCATACTTGACTTACATCGAGAAGCCAGCGAAGATTCTCGAGGAGAACTGGAAACAACTCAGGAATCGAGCTATAAAATATTGCAAGATACAATGGAAGCATCACCCCGAGAGGGAAGCCACCTGGGAAAAGGAGGAAGACCTGAGGAAAACATACCCCGAACTCTTCAGGTATTACAACCACAACTTCGG
The DNA here is from genome assembly GCF_022539505.1 of Lolium rigidum. NCBI lineage: Eukaryota > Viridiplantae > Streptophyta > Magnoliopsida > Poales > Poaceae > Lolium > Lolium rigidum. The sequence continues at coordinate 287,326,551 of NC_061509.1, read as the reverse complement.
GACGAAGTTTTCTTTAAGGGGGAAAGGCTGTAATGTCCCAGGTTTAGAGACAATCGAGGGGTAGATTTTAGAAAGGGATGTGCATTGCATTGTAAATTACGGGGACATTTCGCGCTTTTAAAACAAAACTGCATCGAAGGGGAACAGGTTTCTCTCTCGACATCCTACAGGGTTAGGTTTCGAGAGTGCGATGAACTTGTTCTTACTTAACTAGATTAGGGTTTTGAGAAGAGAGAAGAGAAGATGCATCACAAAATTAAGTTGCATGATTGAATTCTAAATTAAGTTGTATGATTGAATTCAAACCAAATTTGAATTTGAATTTCAAATTCAAACATTAAATAAATAACCATAATTCAATTTTGAGGAAATTCATCTAGTCAAATATAAATAATATACATTATGAACAATACAAATAAGAAGACAAGCTTATTAGAGAAAAACTTGAGCTTTATTGATTAACACACATTATACAATGTCTTTACATTATTCACAAATGAAATAAAGGAATATTACAACATATTACAAGAATTGGACAAAAATAGAAAAGAAAAGAAAAGGAAATTACAAATTCAATGATCTATCCTAACACTACAAGCTAAACTTCATTTAGCCTTGTACTTGATGATCTTCATGAACATTGGATCATCACTTTGCTCCCTGCATGTACACAAACAAAGACCAAGAAAATGGTTATGCCAAGTGGTAGTTAGTAAGAAAAGTGAAAATGGGAGGATATGACCATGATCAGCCGAGCTGATCCACAGCACACAAGACCCAACCATGCATAGTGCAAGCAGCACACAAGGTGAGGTGCATGTCTCACAGCACACAAGCCTGGGAGAGTCACCAACAAGGACCAGGCCTTGTTGTCGACCAGAGAAGGAAGGGCAGGGCATACATAAGCTTTTCACACCCAAACCCTAACCATTCCATCGACAAGGAGCATCAGGGTAAGAACAGCAAGAACACATCAAGAACAGCTAGAACAGGTGAACAACAAGAGATGCTTCACCAATTCCAGCAACCACCAGAAACCAACCAAGATTCACAAGCCTGCAAGGAGGAGCAGGGCAAGCAAACCAAACCAACCAGAAGCAATCCTCTACACCAACAACTCATACTAGGAGCTGGAGTGAGGTACACACTGATGAACATGAGCAAGCCAAGGTTTTGCTCATAAATAAGCATATGCACCAATCACACACAAGCAGAAGGGTGTGATACCCTATTTGTGTCATCATCTGGCTACTAAGCCATATGGTGCAAGCAAGGGTAGTAAAGGCCATTAGGAAATCATCTTATGGGAACAGCAGCTATGAAAATTCATGCATAACTGAAGAATTCCAGCAAGAGATGAAGACACAACTAGCCTAGCCACATACTTAGCACCTATAGCTACTGATGCCATCAGACTGATAGACACTCTGTGTCTATTCAAGTTTGTCAACACCAAAGTCCACTGGGAATCCATCAAGTGATTAGCCAGTGAGCATCTATTCACCACAGAAAGCCAACATAGGTGGGAGCTACCCTAACAGCAATGATTTACTGTCAGGGCCACCTCAACCACTTCACAAAATCCCACAGATAAGCCATGCACAAATATCATTACCCAGATGGGTTCAAAAGGGAGCTAGGGTACCCAACAGATGTTGGCATCCCTCTAACTCAATTTAATTAACTGTAAGATGATCACCACTGCAAGCAGTTCACATCATTTATCCACTCAGCCAAACAAGACAACACAGATAAATGAATATACAAGCTATAGATTAACCAGAGCCTTGCAATTGATCCACTGGATCACTGCAAGCATCAACTGATGCTTAAGCAAGCACCAACACACACCAGGCCAAGCCTGTGTGATGCACACCCAACACACAGAGAGAGCAATAGTGAGGCACAGTAATACAACAGCAACATATGCAAGCAACTGATGATCATGTGATCATCAGAAGCTTGCCAGAGCATGCCAGTACATGCTAGGGACAACCTAGTACCAAATCATGAACCATATAACTTACACAGAACCAATTCAGTAACAGTTGCTTCACAGATATAGCAAATGGATGATTTATAATTGTATCCAGAAGCACATCAAATACATGATGTACCACTGGATCAAGCTGGACATGAATGGCATGCCCATATAATTAAGGCATAACAACAACCAGAGCCATTAAGCAAGCAATTGAATTAATTGTAGCATGACCAGTAGCAATTTAGCAGTCCATGAGCATTACAAGATGCTCATGAGCAAGCCTATATGAATACACTTGAGTATCTGGCGAGCATAGTAACAAGAACAGAGCCACAGAGAGGGAATTGAGCAAGAAATGAAAGCATAGCAATCAATTAGACCAGGAATTGTTGCATAGGATAAAGGATAACATGGCAGGGCTGCACACAGCAGTAACAGAAGCTCTGGCATGGCCATGGCAACAATGGCCAAGGCCAGAGGAGCAGAGCAGCATGAGCAGCACAGCAGCACAGCAGCAAGAGCAGAACAACAGCAGCATCACGGCATGGCCGTACCTCCACGAGGCACGGCAAGCCAGTGACCAAACTAGACGAAGAAGAGGAGGAGAAGAAGTAGATCAAGTAGAAGAAGAGTAGGCGGCGCACATACCTGGAGCAGCAGCACCAAGGCGTGCCATGGCGGCACGGGCCACCCACGACAGCACCCACGGCAGCACCCACGGCGGCGTCACGGCACCAGAAGCGCCGGTGAGCAACCCCTCACCGTGCGGGCGAACACGATGGGAGCAGACGAAGGAGGGGACTAGGTCCAGATCGAGCCGATGGACCTGAAGCGCCGCCGTGAGGCGGTTCAAATCCGCCGCATCCCGTCGCCGGAGTTGGCCGGAGATGGCCGGAGAATCTCGGCGAAGGCGGCGACGACCACAGAATCGCCGGAGACGCGAGGGGATTAGGGTTTCGGTGCGAGGAGAGAGGAGCGAGCGAGTGGGCCGACCGAGCCAACAAGGTGGCTCGGGTGCGACATAACCCGTTGGGCCACCCTGACAGGTGGGGCCCAGGGGCAAAATGGTCTTTTCACAATTCTTTAAAATCCAGGAACTTTGAAATTACACCATAAATGTTTAAAAGCTCTAAAAAAATAATTAAAAATATGAAAATTGATCAGCATAAAATTCTCTATCTAAATAAAATATCAAAGAGAATTTTTGAAGACAACTAAGAATAAGTCTCAATTTGATGATTTAAATGATTATTTAAATCACACATATTATTTTCAATAATGAAAATAAGTCCATTAATGCAATTGGACTTTAAAAAAAACACCTTGACAACATTTCAAGGTTGAAATTTACTTTAAACAGAGTATCTCCAAATCAATCTTAGTATCAACCTCTTACATGAAATAATAATGTCATCGGAAGGGAGGAACAAACCCTAAAACAGGAATCATGCATAATTGCTTCTTTAACCATTGCCCTTATCGGACAATGATGCTATTTTTCAGAAGGGATTTCTATTTTCGTGCCCCTGGTTCGTTAGTTGTACTCAGTTTTCCCCAGTCCCTTAGTTTTTCTCAGTTTTCCCCTCCTCTAGTTTGAAACACGCACAATTGCTGGAACGGCCGGTAGCCGTCAGGTCAGAGGCCTTGACCGTTAGTCTGACCGGGTGGGGCCGCACAGGGGCAGCTCCTCCCCGACCGTCTCGTGCTGACGGGTAGGGTCAGGAGACACATCGGAGCAGCCATCCATCTATCGCTGATGTGTGGGCCGTTTTATTTCATGATTTTATACGCGGTGCTGCCAATGACAAATGGGGCCGCTCTATAGGGCTGCCGTAGCCAATGACCAGTGGGGTCGTCTATTTTTCAGGAAAAGACATATATTGCCGCTCTGTGGGGCTGCCGCAGCCAATGACCAGTGGGGTCGTCTATTTATTTAGAGAAACTCATATATTGCCGCTCTGTGGGGCCTCCGCAGCCAATGACCGAGTGGGGTCGTCTATTTTTCGAGGAAAAGATATATATTGCCGCTCCGTGGGGCTGCCGCAGCCAATGACCGGTGGGGTTGTCTATTTATTTAGAGAAAATCATATATTGCCGCTCCGTGGGGCCTCCGCAGCCAATGACCGATGGGGTCGTCTATTTTTCGAGAAAAGACACATATTGTCGCTCCGTGTGGCTGCCGCGACCAATGACCGATGGGATCGTCTACTTATTTAGAGAGAAAAAATCATATATTGCCGCTCCGTGGGGCCTGCGCAGCCAATGACCAGTGGGTTGTCTATTTTTCAGGGAAAACTCACATATTGCCGCTCCGATATATGTCTTTAGAGAATATCATAGAGAGAAGCAACAAGTTCGCTAATTAATTATTCTTAAGCTAGACCGGAGAACCGCCGGCGGCTCGTTCCCCACCGTCGGACGGAGCAGCCATCGCCGGCGCCTCATCGCGCCGCCGGCTCCGTCCCCAGCGGCGTCGGACGAACTGCGGCGCTGCACGTCAACCACGGCTCCAGCACTTGTTTCGTCCGCACGCATTGTACCCACCACAGGAAAGTCCGCCGCAAGCAGATCCGCCGCCCACGACGACCGGGATTTGTTCCGCGCACCAATTGGTATAGCTTGGTAAGACCTCCGCTTCTGCCTCCCCCGCCCCTAATCGATTCGGTTCCCGTAATTTATTGGAGTTTGCAGGTACGAAATAGTCCTCAATGTCCGGTCGTAGCGGGTACACCGGCGAGGGTGGGGATTCGATCATGTCGTGGCCACGTTCTACTTCTCCTACCTCGTCGGAAGTGCGGGTATCTAGCTTCAGCTCTCCGTACTACCGTTGAATTTGAAGTTCCGCCATGGCCTCGTTGGGGTGATTTCGGTTGTTCTTTTTTCCATTATTGTTACGAGTTAGCCGGGCAAGCCGATGATCCATGGTACATTGCATACCAAGATGAATCAACCCGGTGGTGTAGCCGGAGGATGGATTTGGAGGAGAAGGTGGCCAATTTAGGTGATGAATTGGCCCGTAAAACCTGATGATATTCGAGCTGAAGCGTATTGTGGAGGAAGAAAAGAAGAATTCGAGCTTATTCGCAAGGAGAAGTTAAGAGTTGAGACAGATCTTGCCGTATTTGATCAAGTGGTAGAAAATCTAGAACATGAACTTAAAGTGATGGGAGAGGAGAAAAGTAGATTCATCTGTGCAGTTTTATTAGGTGTTATCCCTGTCCTAGCAGTTATGTGGTTCGGGTAGACGATTTAGTATAGAATTGTTATTCGAGTAGATGGCTCTAACCACCGTATTTTGTTGTGGCTCTAAGCACCGTATTTTGGTGTACAATTTCCTACTTGTGCTAAGTAATGCGCACGATAATTTTAGAATGCATGAACATTTTATAAAAGTGAAGGGATCCCAAAAGTGAAAGCATGTACTAGCCTCCGGATCAAATACATATCAATATCTTCCCAATCAAGTTGGGATAGAATTCAAATCATACATACGGATGTACATGGACACATCAAGAACGTGGAGAAGCTTTTTTTGAGACGGAGGTAGTAGTTCGAACAATTTTATCCCATTTGGAAATTGAAAAATACAAATTTATCATAATTTATCCCAATTTGCGGCGTCGAACACGGTCATCTGCGCCATCAAACGTTGAAGCGATGTTATCCGCGATGGCTTCAATGTTCGTGGCATCGATGACCAGTGTCGGAACCGCCGCTGTCTTGGTGTACTTCATCAGCGACGGATCTGCGGAGGGCTGGATTGGCGGCTTTGCAGCGCGGTTGTAGACGATGGCTTCAATCGTCTTGGCATCGATTCGCACTCTCGGCACCGGAAGTGAGACATCAACAGGCTCCGACATTGAAGGCTGGGTCTGCGCCGTCGAAGCGATGTTGTAGGCGATGGCTTCAATGTTCGTGGCATCGATGACCACTGTCGGCACGGCCGCCGTCTTGGTGTTCTTCATCATTCAACAGATCTGAGAATAGAATCCTCACCGGTTAGAGACAGAGAGAGACAGAGAGAGAGACATTTCAACTATTTTGACGGTTAGATCCTCACCGGCACTCTTAGATCCACGGCGCACGCACGGTTAGATCCGCGCCGCCGCACGCCGCCGCACGCACGGTTAGATCCGCGCCGCCGCACGCCGCCGCACGCACGGTTAGATCCGCGCCGCCGCACGCCGCCGCACGCACGGTTAGATCCGCGCCGCCGCACGCACGGTTAGATCCGCGCCGCCGCGACCGCCGTAGTAAGAGAGGAAATACGAGAGAGGAGGATGCGACTGGAATATGCGACTGCCGGGGTTGGTAGGTATGTGCTCTCGCTCTTGTCTCCGTATGCGTCCATCGTGGTAGAGAGAGAGATACAGGCCGTCCGATCATAAATGATCGAACGGTGCAAGCGTTCGTTGAGCTTTCAACTAACCAAGATCCGTGTGACATACATCTCGACCAATCGGAGATCAGCCGGTGAGTACAAGTTAGGAAAGCCGAGTAGAACTAAGAGGGGGAAAAGTGAGGAAATGTTTATCGGAAGGGCAAAACCGAGTATGACTCGAGTAAAACAAGTGGGCCCGGAGGGGGAAAACTGAGTAACACTAAGTAAAACAGGGGCACCCAAATAATAAACGGACTGAGGGAAATTGAAGCTTTTGGCATAAAAATTGTAAAATTGTGTTATTTGAACAATATATTACATTTTGGCCGACTAGATATTGTTTGCAACTCAAAGATACACAAGTGTGACGAATTTGGACTCATTTGGACAAAGTTTGTAAGCATAGTGGGTATTTGGGAGGTGTATTGAGCAGAAAGCCCTGCATCTTCATATCTAGTAGCTCATGGACTAGGAAGTGGTTTTGAAGCTTTTGGCATAAAAACTTCATATCTCTATATTTCTTTTTCCATTATTATTTCTCTAGGTTGTAGGTAACATAACAAGGCTCCATGGGAAGGTTCCACCATGTTTTGAATTATTTTGAATTGAACCCTAAAACCCTAAAACCCTAAAACCCTAAAACCCTAAAATGATAAATGTGGCTTAAATGTGGCATACAAATTGTTCATACAAATTCAAATTGTTCAACACAAAGGGATCCCCAATACAAAGGGAACCACAATACAAATTGTTCATACAAATTCAAATTGTTCAACACAAAGGCATCCCCAATACAAATTGTTCAACACAAAGGGATCCCCAATACAAAGGGAACCACAATACAAATTGTTCATACAAATTCAAATTAGTTGTTCGGAATAAAATCTTTCTCTTGCTCCTGGTGTGACTCGCCGGGGCCACCACCTTACTCCGGGTAACCCTACCGGGGATATTACCGGTGTCTACCTTCCTTTTGCCCTCTTTCTTGTTCTTCTTCTTCCGCAAAGCTTGTGCTTTTTCTTCTGCCATGTACTCTTCGAAGTTAGCTTCTATCATGGCCTTACTACTTTCGAGGCATTCTCGACTATACCGTTCCCTCTCCTCTAGACTCATCGGTTGAAGCCATTCTACATCCATCCGTTCCCTCTCGCTCTCGATCCATCGGTTCAATCTCCTCATGTTCAATTGCTGCTTCAATCTCCTCTCGCATTTGCTGCTTCAATCTCCTCATGTTGAACTGCTCGCTTCAATCTCCTCTCGCATTTGTCGCTTCAATCTCCTCATGTTGAACTGCTCGCTTCAATCTCCTCTCGCATTTGCCGCTTCAATCTCCTCATGTTGAACTCGCTGCTTCAATCTCCTCTCGCATTTGCTCGCTTCAATCTCCTCATGTTGAACTCGTCGCTTCAATCTCAAGTTGAATTGCTGCTTCATTCTCCTCTCGCATTTTCTCGCTCCCGCCTCGATCTTCCATTCCAAAAGCTGGGTCAACTCCATTTTTACAAAGCCTAGCAATGTGTCCAGGGATTCCACAACGTTTGCACTTACGTTTTCGAATCGGTGCACCACCCTCTGCACTAGCTCGATCCTATTCTTCCTCGGCCTACCCGCCGGTCTAGTCAATACTCGGAGAGTACAGCTTGAAGCCCGGATCGACTTTCATCCATTGGTCTTTTCCCAACAAGGTAGGAACATTCATAGCATATGCAGCCCTAAATTTGGCAACAGAGAAATACTCGACACATACTGATCAACTTCACCATCTTCACCCCCTATAACACTCATGAAAAACAATGCGTGTATGCGGGGTATCCCACGGATCCGCCATCCCCTACAATGGCATGTCCTATCAACCAAACTCCACCGGATACCTCCATCGCCCGTTTTCTTTGTCGGTGTAGGTTACCTCAGCCTCCATTCCTTTTCTCGACGCATTGCATCCTCAATTGTTTTGCCCCGGCATGCAAAGACTTAATCAAAGATGGGAGCATGAGATGGCCAACATAATTTGTGGATGCAATTCTTTGACGCAGATCGATCTTTATCATGATCATCCGCCTAATCTTATCAAATATTTGCCACAAGCATAAGCCCTTTCAATGACTTGACCTTTGAATTGAAACTCTCCGCAAGGTTACTTGTTACATAGTCTACCTTGCAAATTTCATTGAATTGGCTTCTTGACCACACCCTACCATGATGTTCATCCAAGTACTCCTTCACCCCAGGTTTTTGTTTATACAACACATCCAAATGAAACGAGATGCTTCCTAGAGCTGCATGTGTATGAAGCTGGCCATAGGTTGTCGATAAAAACTTTACCCTTGAATTTCTTTGTAAAATTTCGTACCAAGTGTCGCATACATTCCCTATGCTCCACTCCAGGGAATACCGCTTCTACCGCAGTCTCCAAACCTTTGCAAGCGTCTGTGTGGATAACAAGTCCTGGTGGATGACCTATAAGGTCGCGCAAATTCTGCAGAAACCAAGTCCAACTTTCCTGTGACTCAACCTCCAAAACCCCATAAGCAACAGGGAACATCCAATTATGTCCATCAATCTGCAAGTAGCAACAACTAGCTGTCCTTTAAACCTGCCATGAAGAGCTGATGCATCCACGGCCAAATAAGGCACCGCAACCGTCCAAAAAGCCTTTCCAAGCACGCTTTGAAACAAACAAAAGCCCTTCTAAAACATTCCTTGTGCATTACCTTCCCGCTTTTCAATTTGTAGGGAACCGTATGCTTGTCTATCGCTACAACACCGCTCGGACTAGCCATCTCCACTTCAGCTTTGAAAGTGTAAAGCAACTGAAAGCTTTCATTCCATGGACCATTGATCTTGTCAAGAGCCATTTCCTTTCCATAGAACATCCTCATGTAAGGTACTTCCATTTTATACTTCTCAACCACCTTTTTTACGAGTGCTGTTGGACCAAGTGAAGGATTTTCTCTCAGCCAATCTAGGATTACATCTGCCAACCACCTAGTCTTCGCTAGCTTTGTTTTCAGCTCTGGCTCTCCCCTAGAGGTGGACACCTATGGATCTCCTTATTCTTCTTTATCTGAAACATAATGATAAGGGATGTCGGTAATAGATAACAAATTTTACACCGTGATCTAAATACACAACTCGGTTGGCGTAGTACCTGAACCAAGCTGCTTCGCGCATTGTGGATGCATGCAGCCTAAACCTACACCTTGGGTATGGGCATTTAATTGTGAACCTACCCGGCTCACTTTTAATAACCTCATAATTATTCTTAGTGAGAATGTGATATGTAGTAATTGCATTACGGCAGTCCATCATCGTTTGAAACACGGTGCCTTCGCAAGCTTGGGATTCTCCCTGTTCCACTCAATTGTTGGCAAGTCTTCACCTTCGTAATCGGCTAAAACGAGGCTGTCATCATTCTCATTCTTCTCTTCATCATCAGTGTCATCAAATCTGGCACCAAAAGCAATATCTTTCATGTATTGATCCTCCATTGCCTGCTTACTACATTGATCTACCAATTCAGGAAACATCAACTCATCCTCATCATCTTGAGGAGGCTGATCCTCAATGTCTGCATCATCCTCCACATCGACCGTACGAACGATCTGGCTACCACTAGCACTGGGGACAGATGGTGCTGCTGTGGACCTACAAGGAGCGCCACGGCGCACACTATTAGCAGAGGCAGCAGCAGTAGAGAGACATGATGCCCGACCACCCGATGATGCCCCAGCACCAGATGATGCCGGGCCCCCGTCCACATGGATACGAATTTTACCGAACCGGCAAGAAGCATTCAAAGCAAAAAGAAATCCCGGATCGTCTTCGGAAATTAGTGGAACAAATCTTCCCTCCGAGCTGTTGAAATATTCGAAATGAACTGCATCGAGAGAGCTCCAGGTGTAGTTATCGTAGATGTTAGCTTTGAAATCCGTTAACGAGATGGTGGTTGCAACCACCGCAGGGAAGTTAAACCCAGTCTTACAGCGTTTAGAATCACGTGTAAAGCTAGAATCCAGCCTAACCACCAGCCGAAAAGCTGGCGCTGGATCCATCCTATTCGAAAAGAGTTAGTTGAGCAACAACGATTGGCGCTCAAAAACTGCCTACTGTTAATTCACATGGGATAGGCAGACGATGCTTACCCAGATGGAATCCATGCGTTAGATCCCTCCGATTCCCAATCTTCTCCACGGCTGGCGGGAATAGTCCGCACACCGGACGGAATTACAAAGAGGACAGGGGTAGATCCGGATCCGGTGGAGGCGGAGCCCGGGGTGGTGGTGGGGGCGGGGCCGGCTCGGCGGCAGACGACGCCATAAGGTAGGTGGGCAGGATGGCGTGGCGGCGGAGGGGCGGTGTGTGAGCTCCTCCGGTCTTGGACGGAGGGGAAAGCTTTGGGTCAGCTCTTCCAGTCAATAGTCAACACATTTCGAAAGCAACGGTGAAGTCAAAACCACCGTGGCTCCCTAGCCGTCACCGGTAACGGAAGGCCTCTGAACAGACGGCAACCCTCCCGTCCGAGCCTCTGAAAGGGGTTTCAAACTAGAGGGAGGGGAAAACTAAGGAAAAGTTAAGAGGCTGGGGAAAACTGAGTACAACTAATGAACCAGGGGCACGAAACTAGAAATCCCTTTTCAGAAACAGAGGACAAGGGTCAGTCCACACCTTCCAACTGCAGAACTTTGCAGTGTTCAGGCAAGTTCATCACTTTCTCATGTCATTTGTGTATTTCTATCAAATTACTTGCAAAAGTACTATGGTTATCACTATTGCATAAAAACCAAAACCACTATTTTCATAACTATGAATATGACTATGTGGTTGGCAATGGAACCATGGATTGTGTTGATATGGTGGAGGTTCCATTGCAAGGGTTTATATCCATCTAGGATTAAACAACAAATATCGCCAATGATTCTTGTGCCGTAATACCCGTGTTAACCATAAGATCCGGAGTGGGACGGAGTAGTCAAAAGTGTTTCCACCTCTCGTTCATCAACGGATGCGCTTTACCGTAGTACACTTGTAATCCAAGGGGGCAAGCGGTGAGGCCGGGGAGTCCTAAGTCCCCACGGCATAGTCCGTAGTACACTTGTCGCCCGAAGGAGCAAGCGGTGAGGCTGGGGAGTCCTAAGTCCCCACGGTATTGCGGTCTATGATGGGTTGCAGCTACCGGCGTAGGAATGTATGGTAGAGCCCTGCATTGACGTCGTGGTCGGGCTCCACCCTGAAATCTACGGGAATAATGGGACCGGCGTGGACCCAGGGTCGGGGCATGCAACAAAGGGTGGGTGTTCGACGTAGCGGAGGAACATGATTGGCTAGACCTTATACCGGGCCTCACACCGAAGGAAGTGTGGACGGGAAAGCTGCCCGGTTGGCACCAAGGTTAAGATCTCTTATGGGTAAAGCAACACAACTCTGCAGAGTGTAATGAACCGTGACCTGTCACTCCCTGTTCCGGGATATGGAACTGCGAACACGGTCGGAAAGGAGCTCCATGAAGTTCTAGTAAACCGGTGAAGGCTGACGGACATAGCTCTTTGAAATAAAAGCAATCTCTTGAAGAAATGTTTATCAAAAATCTGCATTGGTATTAGACTTTCTGGTCTAATATCGTAGCTAGTGCAGTAAACACCTCTTATCTATAATGAACTTGTTGAGTACGCTCGTACTCATCCCACTCTTAAAATCCCTTGCTTAGATTGTCTGAATCGTCTGGAGGAGAACTACGACAACCCTGAAGGAGCCGAGATCATCGGCTACGAAGAACCAGACCTCTCTGGAGGTATTGAAGGTGTAGACTACCTCATAGTCTACGGAACCGGGGAGGCTTCCGGAGGAGATCAAGCCTAGAAGTATCGAGGAGTAGTAGAAGCCGAGCAGCACGAACTCTTAATACCTAGCTGCTCGAGAGAATAAATGTATAAATTAATGAAACTTCTATATTGTAAGCTAAGTTGGGTTCACCTCGAACCCATGAGTATCCCTCTTAGGACCCAAGAGGAGATCCGAGACGATATGTGTATTATGTTTGTAATAATAAATGAATGAGTTATGGACCTGCTATGTTCTGTTGTACTACTCTGAGGGATGTAATATTTGCGGAATGGTACTTCGTGAATGTTATATCAACGACTGGCATACTACAACATGCAGTGGTATGCAGGGTCACCACATACTGAGCCACATTTGCGATGTTTCCGGAACTTGCCCGGATGTTGGGCAGAAGTTCCGCTGACCGGAACTTCCGGCCAACTGCACCGGAACTTCCGGCCAGCTTTCAAAACTTCAACTGAGAGGGGCGATGAGGGTCTTCTGAGTGGAGAAACAGGGGCGGAAGTTCCGCTGGTGGTAGCCGGAACTTCCGCTCCTGGGCGGAAGTACCGCTGGCAGAGGCCGGAACTTCCGCTCGAAGAGAAAAACCAGCAAAGCTTCAGTTTTGTCAGTCCAATTCATCAGCCAAGTTTATACAAAGAAATCTTGTACCTGTCTACATCAACACACATAAATATATACCTAGTGTTGACATCAAACACACAAAACCCAAAAGGGCGGGAAATGTTCTTTCAATCTCCCCCTTTTTGGTGTTTGATGACAACACAAGTATTTGCAAGGAATGAATAATGTAAACAACAAGACTGTGAGAGATATAGAGGAGCTCCCCCTATATATGAGCATTGATACATAAGAAGCTCCCCCTATATCTTGCATCCGTCTTCCATGGGTTAGCAATACAACATAGTGATATGCATATAGATAAATAGATCATGCACACATAGATAACCATAGAAGACTCACATCCGGAGTTTACCATACACATAGATAAGGTTCCAAACACATAGATAAAGTTTACAAACCACATAAACTAAGAACATAGTTCGACACCACAAAGATAAATAGAATAACAAGCGATAAATTAAAATCAAAGCCAACACGAGCTTGTGACTCCCCCATGCAAATACCCAATGGAGAGCAACAATAAGGTCTCACTCTCCCCCTTTGGCACCAAGGCACCAAAAAGGGACAGGAGAAACTACACGTCCCAAGGGTCGGCGTTAGCCCAGCCGGGAGGGCGGTTCGATGGAGCGCCGGGGTAGGGAGGAGTGTGAGGAGGAGACTCGATCTCGAGACCATCCGGAGGGAGAGGAACACGATGCCGAGAAACCCACTCAGCCTCCGGAGTGATATTCTCCTCGGATCCGGGAGGAGACACTTCCACATCAAGAGCCCTCATAATGCTCTTCTGACGAACCCGAGACTTCTTGGCTTCTGCATGCTGCTGATACTGACGGTGATTGACTGCAGAGGTGAGGCAAAAGATCTGACGCATGCGGCGAGCAAGCTTGGAAGCCCAGCTAGGTGGCCTCTCATCCATGGGGGGAACATCTTCTATGGGCGAGTTGTGGCGCTTGGTCCTCAGAACCTTCACTTTATGAGATGTGATGTTGAGAGGAATAGAGTGAAGGAGGGTAGTCTCACAAGTATCAACCCAAGTTTCCTCAATGAGCTTCATAATGTACGGAGCAAATGAGGGAAGCTTTTTCTCCATCACACATGACCACATCTCATTGTAGATGTAATCCATCACATCAAGCCTCTCATCGGTGCCCTTCTTAGCAAAGGAGTTTGCCATAAGATCCACTTCATATAAATGCAACTCATCAAGGTTGCCACCCTTGGGTCCAATGGTTTCCCGGTAGTCTCGAAGCATGATGTCCCAAGTAGGGAGAAGATCCGCACTCTTGCCCGGAATACCCCAACCTTTGATATATAGGTGCTCCAAGACTTCCTTGGTTTGAGCAAATGAACTATCATGGCACCTCCAACCATTTGCATTTACGCCCGGAAAGCGAGGGTATCCAAGAGCATTTCCAAACTTTGCCAAGTTAGACTCAAGGAGGGTTTCATTAGTCATCCACCGGAAAGTTCTAGCTTCATCTTGATCAAAGTGAACGGTGGCATAGAATTGTTGAATCAACCCAATGTCATAATCCTTGTTGAGCTCCATAATGGGATAGAGCCCAAACTCACCACACATAGCATAGGCTTCTTTAAAGTACCTTGTAGCGGCCATCTTGGCGGTGTCAATGGCATGTTGAGGGGCTACCCCCTTCTTGAATGGCACATAGACCTCATAGAAGATCTCCTCTTGAGTCTTGTTGTGGAACCGCTTATCCCCAACCCTATTGTTCCGAGAGGTGAGGTAAGGGTTCACATCCCAGAGCTTCTTGTACTCAAGATACTGCATGTTCTTCACTGACACATGAATATTCTTGCCTCGAACTGCGGGTGACTTATGCCTTTGAGCCGATTGTTGACGAGCGGTGAGCTTGGATGGTCGAGTTTGCTCAAATTCTTCTTCAATCTCATCCACATGAGCCTTGCCTCTCTTCTTGGAGCCACCTGGGATGCAACGAACAAGATAGGGATGAAAAAATGAGTGCACACAAGCAAGGAGATCAAAACCAGAGCCTGCACAGAATATTGAGTAAACAGCAGAAAACTGGCCAGGCCGGAAGTTCCGGTGAGAACCGGCGGAAGTTCCGCCCCGGGGCGGAAGTTCCGGCGCACAGGGCCAGAACATCCGGCTGTTCGAAGACAGCGAAAATTTCTCACCAGATTCGCGACAATTGCATAGTGAACTGCACTACCACAACATCCTATGCAAGATCTAGTAGGGAAGAGGCATCTAGAGATGTTCTACCATAGCTTAACCTAGAGTATGCCCTATAGTTCATCTAGTGAGGTCTACCCACACATAGAGAGGGAAAGGGCACAAACCGGGAGGAGCCATGGTGGAGGAGAGGGAGGGGATGCCAATCCACAGAGCCGATCCGGCGGAGGTCGCCGGAGGAGGGAGATCCGGCCGGAGAGGTTGCAGCCGCCACAGGGAGAGAGAGAGCATGAACAGATCTAGATTGGGGGAAAAGTGGGGGGCAGGAACTGCCTCCCCGTTCCCGACCGGTTAAGTGGAGGAATCGTAAGGGCGGAAGTTCCGTTCGTTGGAGCCGGAACTTCCGGTCCCACAGAAACCACACCAACCGATCAGGAACAGCGGCAGGATCTGGCAGACAGGGTCCAGCCGGAAGTACCGGCCGAAACGATCGGAACTTCCGGTGAAACAGAAAAAAATGCCAGAAACAGGATTTTGACAGGGAATTGGTGCACTCGGAGAGGGAAGAGGATATGGCTTAGATGAGATAGGCTTAGGACAGATGATCCAAACTGTAAGATGGTACATGATCACTCATTTTTGCAAATAATGCAAATGAAGGCCAAAAGTGAGTGATTTCCCATAAACAAGGAGATGTCAATAAAATCCAATGAAGATCCAAATTACTCCAACTCTTCACGGAGAAGAGTGTGGTGGCCTAGGCCACCATATATGAGTGTTATGGCATGGCACCGCGAAGATATATCTTGGGTCCAAACCACTACTCATCATTGAAGCTCACATATCAACATATGATATAACGAGAATGATATTTTTAATGTTGGCATTATGGGGGAGGTATAGCTCAATAATTTAAACCGCACTCCCCCTATTTCCATGCCCACATCTAAAACAAATAATGTTTTGAGACAAAGGTGTGTTTGCAAGATGGTCAAGCTATACTCCTTGAATCAATGATATTTAGCTCATTCCTCAAATAAGAGAACCTTGCTTCATCAAGAGGCTTCGTGAATATATTGGCAAGTTGATCTTTGGTAGGAACATAGATAAGCTCAGTATCACCACGGGCAACATGATCCCTAATGAAATGATTCCGGATCTCAATATGCTTCGTTCTTGAATGTTGCACCGGATTATAGGCAATCTTCATGGCACTTTCATTGTCACATAATAGAGGCACTTTGTCACAAATGACACCGTATTCCTTTAAAGTTTGTCTCATCCATAAGAATTGAGTGCATCCACTTGCGGCGGCAACATATTCGGCTTCGGCGGTGGAGAGAGATATACAATTTTGCTTCTTAGAAGACCAACACACCAAGGACCTACCAAGGAATTGGCAAGCCCCGGAGTTGATTTCCTATCATCCTTGTCTCCCGCCCAATCCGCATCGGTGTATCCATTGAGAATAAAACTTGAGCCTTTGGGGTACCAAATACCATATCTTGGGGTATCAACCAAATACCGAAAGATTCTTTTGAGAGCCATCATGTGGCTCTCCTTAGGAGAAGCTTGATACCTTGCACACACACCAACACTCAACACTATGTCCAGTCTAGATGCACAAAGGTAAAGCAAGGATCCAATCATGGAGCGATATACCTTTTGATCCACCTCTTTACCATTGGGATCAAGTGCAACATGACATTTAGTAACCATAGGAGTGGCTACACCCTTCAACTCGGTCATCTTGAACTGACAAGGGTTTAACTTATCAATTCCTACAAGTTGTAGACTAGGGTTTTAGTCGAAAGTAGAGGGCAAGTAGATCTCGAATGTTTCAGCCGAAAAGTGCTCGACGATGTGAAAACTAGGGTTTCGTGAGACAATGAATCGATGTTTTCTTTGTCCCTCGACTCCCCCTTATATAGGAGGCGGATCCGAGGGATTCATAATACACAAGTTACAGAGTCCGGGAGGGTTTCCAACTCATCCCGCAAGATTACAAGTATTATTTCCTAATACAACTCTAGCTTTCCTTAATAGTAACTTGGGCTTCCGATTCTTCTTATCCTTCGAGTCGTGGGCCTTCAGTAAACCCCGGGTACCATTCTTCGGCAGGCCCATTGGGGATGCCTATGTCATGAACCTCTTGAGCATGTCTTGGAGATATTTTGCTTGGTTGATGAAGGTTCCTTCCCTCAATTGCTTGATCTCAAAACCAAGGAAGAACTTCATCTCTCCCATCATAGACATCTCAAACCTATCGGTCATAAGCTTTGAGAATTCATCATTGAAAGCTTTGTTAGTAGAGCCAAAGATAATATCATCAACATATAATTGGCAAACGAAAAGCTCCCCATTGACCCTCTTAGTAAAAAGAATGGGATCGATTAGCCCAACATCAAACCCACGGTCTACCAATAATTCTTTAAGGTGCTCGTACCAAGCGCTAGGAGCTTGTTTGAGACCATAAAGTGCTTTATCAAGCTTATAGACATGGTTAGGGAAGTTGAGATCCTCAAACCCCGGGGGTTGCTTAACATAAACCTCTTCATGCAAAGGACCATTAAGAAATGCACTTTTCACATCCATTTGTTGTAACTTAAAGTTATGATGCGATGCATAAGCAAGAATGATACGGATGGACTCAAGACGGGCAACGGGAACATAAGTCTCTCCAAAGTCAATTCCTTCAACTTGAGAGAAACCTTGAGCCACCAATCTTGCCTTGTTCCTCACAACATTTCCAAACTCATCTTGCTTGTCCTTGAAAATCTATTTAGTGCCTATAACATTGCGGCACCCCTTTGGCTTCTCTACTAAGGTCCATACTTTGTTGCGCTTGAAGTTGTTGAGTTCTTCGTGCATAGCTTCCAACCAATCCGAATCTTCAAGGGCCGGGCTTCAAATACTTTCTTGGGTTCCACTAAGGAGATATAAGCATGATGATTGCTAAAGTTAGCCAATTGCCTTCTTGTGGAAACTTTTGCCCTTACATCACCAAGAACCTTGCCATGTGTGTGTCCACGAAGTTCAAGGTTCCTTTCTCTTCTTGCTAGACGACGGGCCTCGATCTCCTCCTTGGTTCTTCTTGGCCTTGGAGGTATCACTTGATCAACTTGATCATTTGGGTCCCCGTCTTGACCTTTGCTGCTTGTGACGGTAAAGCACACGTCCGTTGGGAACCCCAAGAGGAAGGTATGATGCGTACAGCGGCAAGTTTTTCCCTCAGTAAGAAACCAAGGTTATCGAACCAGAGAGGAGCCAAGAAGCACGTTGAAGGTTGATGGTGGCGGAGTGTAGTGCGGCGCAACACCAGGGATTCCGGCGCCAACGTGGAACCCGCACAACACAACCAAGATACTTTGCCCCAACTTAACAAGTGAGGTTGTCAATCTCACCGGCTTGCTGTAACAAAGGATTAGATGTATAGTGTGGATGATGATGTTTGCAGAGAACAGTAGAACGAATATTGCAGTAGATTGTATTCGATGTAAAAGAATGGACCGGGGTCAACAGTTCACTAGAGGTGTCTCTCCGTAAGATAAATAGCATGTTGGGTGAACAAATTACAGTTGGGAAATTGACAAATAAAGAGGGCATGACCATGCACATACATGTTATGATGAGTATTGTGAAATTCAATTGGGCATTACGACAAAGTACATAGACCGCTATCCAAGCATGCATCTATGCCTAAAAAGTCCACCTTCAGAGTTATCATCCAAACCCCTCCAGCATTAAGTTGCAAACAACAGACAATTGCATTAAGTATGGTGCGTAATGTAATCAACAAATACATCCTTAGACATAGCATTGATGTTTTATCCCTAGTGGCAACAAGACATCCACAACCTTAGGGGTTGCTGTCACTCCCCGCATTTAATGGAGACATGAACCCACTATCGAGCATAAATACTCCCTCTTGGAGTTACAAGTATGAACTTGGCCAGAGCCTCTACTAGCAACGGAGAGCATTCAAGATCTTAAACAACACATAGATAATAGATCGATAATCAACATAGCATAGTATTCCATATTCATCGGATCCCAACAAACGCAACATGTAGCATTACAAATAGATGATCTTGATCATGTTAGGCAGCTCACAAGATCCAACAATGATAGCACAATTAGGAGAAGACAACCATCTAGCTACTGCTATGGACCCATAGTCCAGGGGTGAACTACTCACACATCACTCCGGAGGCGACCATGGCGGTGAAGAGTCCTCCGGGAGATGATTCCCCTCTCCGGCAGGGTACCGGAGGCGATCTCCTGAATCCCCCGAGATGGGATTGGCGGCGGTGGCGTCTCTGCAAGGTTTTCCGTATTGTGGCTCTCGGTACTGGGGTATTCACGACGAAGACTTTAAGTAGGCGGAAGGGCGAAGTCGGAGGGCTGACGGGGGCCCCACACGCTAGGGCCGCGCGGGTCCCTCCTGGGCCGCGCCGCCCTAGTGTGGTGGCGCCTCGTCGCCCCACTTCGGTTCCCTTTCGGTGTTCTGGAAGCTTCATGGAAAAATAGGCCCCTGGGCGTTGATTTCGTCCAATTCCGAGAATATTTCCTTACTAGGATTTCTGAAACCAAAAACAGCAGAAAATAGCAACTGGCTCTTCGGCATCTCGTTAATAGGTTAGTGCCGGAAAATGCATAAATATGACATAAAGTATGTATAAAACATGTGAGTATCATCATAAAAGTAGCATGGAACATAATAAATTATCAATACGTTGGAGACGTATCAGCATCCCAAGCTTAGTTCCTACTCGTCCCGAGTAGGTAAACGATAACAAAGATAATTTCTGAAGTGACATGCCATCATAATCTTGATCAATACTATTGTAAGCACATGTAATGAATGCAGCGATTCGAAGCAATGGTAAAGACAATGAGTAAACAATTGAATCATATAGCAAAGACTTTTCATGAATAGTGCTTTCAAGACAAGCATCAATAAGTCTTGCATAAGAGTTAACTCATAAAGCAATAAATTCAAAGTAAAGGCATTGAAGCAACACAAAGGAAGATTAAGTTTCAGCGGTTGCTTTCAACTTGTAACATGTATATCTCATGGATATTGTCAACATAAAGTAATATAATAAGTGCAATATGCAAGTATGTAGGAATCAATGCACAGTTAACACAAGTGTTTGCTTCTTAAGATGGAAGGAAGTAGGTAAACTGACTCAATATAAAAGTAGAAGAATGGCCCTTCGCAGAGGGAAGCATTGATTGCTATATTTGTGCTAGAGCTTTTATTTTGAAAACAAGAAACAATTTTGTCAACGATAGTAATAAAGCATATGTATTATGTAAATTATATCCTACAAGTTGCAAGCCTCATGCATAGATTACCAATAGTGCCCGCACCTTGTCCTAATTAGCTCGGATTACCTGGATTATCATCGCAATACATATGTTTTAACCAAGTATCACAAAGGGGGTACCTCTATGCCGCTTGTACAAAGGTCTAAGGAGAAAGCTCGCATTGGATTTCTCGCTTTTGATTATTCTCAACTTAGACATCCATACCGGGACAACATAGACAACAGATAATGGACTCCTCTTTAATGCATAAGCATTTAGCAAAAAATAATATTCTCATAAGAGATTGAGGATTGTTGTCCAAAACTGAAACTTCCACCATGAATCATGGCTTTAGTTAGCGGCCCAATGTTCTTCTCTAACAATATGCATACTCAAACCATTCAACTCATGGTAAATCGCCCTTACTTCAGACAAGACGAACATGCATAGCAACTCACATGATATTCAACAAAGGGTAGTTGATGGCGTCCCCAGGAACATGGTTATCGCTCAACAAGCAACTTATAAGAGATAAGATGCATAAGTACATATTCAATACCACAATAGTTTTTAGGCTATTTGTCCCATGAGCTATATATTGCAAAGGCGAAGAATGGAAATTTCAAGGTAGCACTCAAGCAATTTACTTTGGAATGGCGGAGAAATACCATGTAGTAGGTAGGTATGGTGGACACAAGTGGCATAGTGTTTGGCTCAAGGATTTTGGATGCATGAGAAGTATTCCCTCTCAATACAAGGCTTAGGCTAGCAAGGTTATTTGAAACAAACACAAGTATGAACCGGTACAGCAAAACTCACATAAAAGACATATTGTAAGCATTATAAGACTCTACACCGTCTTCCTTGTTGTTCGACCCTTACTAGAAAATATCTAGACCTTAGAGAGACCAATCATGCAAACCAAATTTTAGCAAGCTCTATGTATTTCTTCATTAATAGATGCAAAGTATATGATGCAAGAGCTTAAACATGAGCACAACAATTGCCAAGTATCACATTATTCAAGATATTATACCAATTACCACATATAGCATTTCTCGTTTCCATCCATATAACAATTTAACGAAGCAGTTTCAACCTTCGTCATGGACATTATGAGTAAAGCCTAAGGACATATTTGTCCATATGCAACAGCGGAGCGTGTCTCTCTCCCACACAATGAATGCTAGGATCCATCTTTATTCAAACAAAACAAAAATAAAGACATACAGACGCTCCAAGTAAAGCGCATAAGATGTGACGAAATAAAAATATAGTTTCATTAGAGGAACCTGATAATGTTGTCGATGAAGAAGGGGATGCCTTGGGCATCCCCAAGCTTAGATGCTTGAGTCTTCTTGAAATATGTAGGGATGAACCACCGGGGCATCCCCAAGCTTAGAGCTTTCACTCTCCTTGATCATATTGTATCATCCTCCTCTCTTGATCCTTGAAAACTTCCTCCACACCAAACTCGAAACAACTCATTAGAGGGTTAGTGCATAATCAAAATTCACATGTTCAGAGGTGACATAATCATTTTTAACACTTCTGGACATTGCACAAAGCTACTGAAAGTTAATGGAATAAAGAAATCCATCAAGCATAGCAAAACAGGCAATGCGAAATAAAAGGCAGAATCTGTCAAAACAGAATAGTACGTAAAGACGAATTTTTTAGGTGCACCAGACTTGCTCAAATGAAAATTCTCAAATTGAATGAAAGTTGCGTACATATCTGAGGATCACTCACGTAAATTGGCAGAATTTTCCGAGTTACCTACAGAGACTACTGCTCAAATTCGTGACAGCAAGAAATCTGTTTCTGCGCAGTAATCCAAATCTAGTATGAACCTTACTATCAAAGACTTTACTTGGCACAACAATGCAACAAAATTAAGATAAGGAGAGGTTGCTACAGTAGTAACAACTTCCAAGACTCGAATATAAAACAAAAGTACTGTAGTAAAAACATGGGTTGTCTCCCATAAGCGCTTTTCTTTAACGCCTTTCAGCTAGGCGCAGAAAGTGTGTATCAAGTGTTATCAAGAGACGAAGCATCAACATCATAATTTGTTCTAATAATAGAATCAAAAGGTAACTTCATTATCTTTCTAGGGAAGTGTTCCATACCTTTCTTGAGAGGAAATTGATATTTAATATTACCTTCCTTCATGTCAATAATAGCACCAACAAGCTCGAAGAAAAGGTCTTCCCAATATAATGGGACAAGATGCATTGCATTCAATATCCAAGACAACAAAATCAACGGGGACAAGGTTATTGTTAACCGTAATGCGAACATTATCAACTCTCCCCAAAGATTTCTTTGTAGAGTTATCAGCAAGATTAACATCCAAATAACAATTTTTCAATGGTGGCAAGTCAAGCATGTTATAGATTTTTCTAGGCATAACGGAAATACTTGCACCAAGATCACATAAAGCATTACAATCAAAGTCATTGACCTTCATCTTAATGATGGGCTCCCAACCATCCTCTAACTTCCTAGGAATAGAAGCTTCGCGTTCTAATTTCTCTTCTCTAGCTTTTATGAGAGCATTTGTAATATGTTTTGTAAAGGCCAAATTTATAGCACTAGCATTAGGACTTTTAGCAAGTTTTTGTAAGAACTTTATAACTTCAGAGATGTGACAATCATCAAAATATAAACCATTATGATCTAAAGCAATGGGATCATTATCCCCAACATTAGAAAAAATTTCAGCAGTTTTATCACAGGCAATTTCAGCAGTTTTAGCAGCTTCCATAGCTTTGCAGGCTTTGCATTAGAAGTAGAAACATTGCCAACACCAATTATTTTACCATTGATAATAGGAGGTGTAGCAACATGTGAAGCATTAGCATTGCTAGTGGTGGTAATAGTCCAAACTTTAGCTATATTGTTATCTTTAGCATTTTCTTCTTTCTCCCACCTAGCACGCAATTCGGCCATCAATCTTATATTCTCATTAATTCTAACTTGGATGGCATTTGTTGTAGTAACAATTTTATTATCAATATCCTCAGGTTTAGCAGCCATTTTATTAATTAAGGAGGATTGTGACGCAGATATGTATGAGATTCGGTTTTCAGCATTTGAAATCTTAGTTTGCAAACCCGAAATCTCCGTATTCAAATTTTCAAGTTGATTTCCTATATTTTTCAACAAGGTAGATTGTTCATTCATAGTTTTAGTAAACAATTGATTTTGCTCATATTGTGATTGCATAAAGCTCTTAGTGGATCTTTCAATTTCTAGCATCTTTTCCTCATATCTACCATAAGAATTACCATAATCATTACCACTAGCAGGATATGGCCTATAGTTGTTACCCAAATTATTCCTATTAGCATTGTTGTTGAAATTATTATTTTTAATGAAGTTCACATCAACATGTTCTTCTTGAGCAACCAATGAAGCTAACGGAACATTATTAGGATCAACATTTGATCTACCATTCACAAGCATAGACATAATAGCATCAATCTTATCACTCAAGGAGGAGGTTTCTTCAACAGAATTTACCTTCTTACCTTGTGAAGCTCTTTCCGTGTGCCATTCAGAGTAATTAACCATCATATTATCAAGAAGCTTTGTTGCGGCGCCTAGAGTGATGGACATAAAAGTTCCTCCAGCAGCTGAATCCAATAGGTTCCGCGAAGAAAAATTCAGTCCCGCATAAAAGGTTTGGATGATCATCCAAGTAGTCAGTCCATGGGTTGGGCAATTTTTAACCAAAGATTTCATTCTTTCCCATGCTTGGCCAACATGCTCAGTATCCAATTGCTTAAAATTCATTATGCTACTTCTCAAAGATATAATTTTAGCAGGAGGATAATATCTACCAATGAAAGCATCCTTACATTTAGTCCATGAATCAATACTATTCTTAGGCAGAGATAGCAACCAATCTTTAGCTCTTCCTCTTAATGAAAAAGGAAACAATTTTAATTTTATAATGTCACCATCTACATCCTTATACTTTTGCATTTCACATAATTCAACAAAATTATTAAGATGGGCAGCAAGCATCATCGGAACTAACACCGTAAAATTGCTCTCTCATAACAAGATTCAAGAAAGCGTGTTTAATTTCAAAGAATTCTGCTCGTAGTAGCAGGTGGAGCAATAGGTGTGCATAAGAAATCATTATTATTTGTGTTTGTGAAGTCACACAACTTAGTATTTTCAGGAGTACCCATTTTAGCAATAGTAAATAAAGCAAACTAGATAAAGTAAATGCAAGTAACTAATTTTTTGTGTTTTTAATATGGCAACAAGATAGTAAATAAAGTAAAGCTAGCAACTAATTTTTTTGTATTTTGTTTTAGTGCAGCAAAAAAAAAGTAGTAAATAAAAGTAAAGCAAGACAAAAACAAAGTAAAGAGATTGGAAGTGGAGACTCCCCTTGCAGCGTGTCTTGATCTCCCCGCAGATCGGCGCCGTGAAAAGCCTTGCCGCTTGTGACGGTAAAGCACACGTCCGTTGGGAACCCCAAGAGGAAGGTATGATGCGTACAGCGGCAAGTTTTTCCCTCGCAAGAAACCAAGGTTATCGAACCAGTAGGGATCCAAGAAGCACGTTGAAGGTTGATGGCGGCGGAGTGTAGTGCGGCGCAACACCAGGGATTCCGGCGCCAACGTGGAACCCGCACAACACAACCAAGATACTTTGCCCCAACTTAACAGTGAGGTTGTCAATCTCACCGGCTTGCTGTAACAAAGGATTAGATGTATAGTGTGGATGATGATGTTTGCAGAGAACAGTAGAACGAGTATTGCAGTAGATTGTATTCGATGTAAAAGAATGGACCGAGGTCCACAGTTCACTAGAGGTGTCTCTCCATAAGATAAATAGCATGTTGGGTGAACAAATTACAGTTGGGCAATTGACAAATAAAGAGGGCATGACCATGCACATATATGTTATTATGAGTATTGTGAAATTCAATTGGGCATTACGACAAAGTACATAGACCGCTATCCAGCATGCATCTATGCCTAAAAGTCCACCTTCAGGTTATCATCCGAACCCCCTCCAGTATTAAGTTGCAAACAACAGACAATTGCATTAAGTATGGTGCGTAATGTAATCAACAAATACATCCTTAGACATAGCATTGATGTTTTATCCCTAGTGGCAACAAGACATCCACAACCTTAGGGGTTGCTCGTCACTCCCGCATTTAATGGAGACATGAACCCACTATCGAGCATAAATACTCCCTCTTGGAGTTACAAGTATCAACTTGGCCAGAGCCTCTACTAGCAACGGAGAGCATGCAAGATCATAAACAACACATAGATAATAGATTGATAGTCAACATAGCATAGTATTCCATATTCATCGGATCCCAACAAACGCAACATGTAGCATTACAAATAGATGATCTTGATCATGTTAGGCAGCTCACAAGATCCAACAATGATAGCACTATTAAGAGAAGAGAACCATCTAGCTACTGCTATGGACCCATAGTCCAGGGGTGAACTACTCACACATCACTCCGGAGGTGACCATGGCGGTGAAGAGTCCTCCGGGAGATGATTCCCCTCTCCGGCAGGGTGCCGGAGGCGATCTCCTGAATCCCCCGAGATGGGATTGGCGGCGGCGGCGTCTCCGGAAGGTTTTCCGTATCGTGGCTCTCGCATCGGGGTATTCGCGACGAAGACTTTAAGTAGGCGGAAGGGCGGAGTCGGAGGGCTGACGGGGGCCCCACACGTTAGGGCCGCGCGGGCCCCTCCTGGGCCACGCCGCCCTAGTGTGCGGCGCCTCATCGCCCCACTTCGGTTCCCTTTCGGTGTTCTGGAAGCTTCGTGGAAAAATAGACCCCTGGGCGTTGATTTCGTCCAATTCCGAGAATATTTCCTTACTAGGATTTCTGAAACCAAAAACAGCAGAAACAAAGAATCGGCTCTTCGTCATCTCGTTAATAGGTTAGTGCCGGAAAATGCATAAATATGACATAAAGTATGTATAAAACATGTGAGTATCATCATAAAAGTAGCATGGAACATAATAAATTATCGATACGTTGGAGACGTATCAACCTTCAACTTGAGCTTCCTCAATTTCTTGAGAGTGCTCAACATCATGTACTTGATCTTGGACATTAGGAGGTGAATGACATGAATTGAATGGATCCTCATTGGAGCCATCATGAATGCTTGGTTGATCTTGTCCTTGATCTTGCACACAAGAGGGAGGGTCTTGTTCTTGTTCTTGGGTTGGTGCATCATTTGCTTCACTAGAAGGGGTTTGTTGATGTTGAGAAGATGAGGGCTCCACCGTGGTAGAGCATAGTCCTTCCCGAGACGCCACACCGTGTCCCTCAATGGGGCGGAAAAATCCCACACCCATTCTTACTATGGCATCTTGAGGTATTTCATCACCTGCACAAACATCAACTTGCCCCACTTGGGAGCCATCATTTTCTTCGAACTTCACACTACAAGATTCGATGATAATCCCGGAGGATACATCAAAGATTCTATAAGTGTGAGATTCGGCACCGTAACCAACAAATATACCCTCCAAAGCTTTAGGAGCAAATTTAGATAAACGAACTCCTTAGATTTTGTAGAAACACTTACACCCGAACACCTTGAAGTATGAGATATTAGGCTTGTTCCCGGTGAGTATTTCATATGGAGTCTTGTTCAAGCCCTTGCGGAGATAGAGCCGATTAGAGGAGTGGCAAGCGGTGGAGATGGCTTCGGCCCAAAAGTTATAGCGGGATTTATACTCTGCCATCATAGATCTTGCCATATCCATAAGAGTCTGGTTCTTCCTCTCCACAACACCATTTTGTTGAGGGTTGTAAGCAACGGAATATTGATGTCGAATCCCCTCGTCACTAAGAAAATCATTGAGTGTATAGTTCTTGAACTCGGAGTCGTTGTCACTTCTTATTGCCATAATGAGGAGGTTGTGTTGGCGTTGCACCTCGGTAGCAAAGTCAATGAATATTTGTTGAGTCTCATCTTTCGTCTTGAGAAAGTAGACCCAAGTGTATCTTGAGTAGTCATCAACAATCACCAAGCAATGTTTCTTCGCACCAAGACTTGCATGAGCAACGGGACCAAAGAGATCCACATGAAGGAGCTCCAAGATCCTCTTGGAAGAGATGATAGTCTTGCTTGGATGCGGAGAGTCATGCATTTTGCCTTCAACACAAGCCCTACAAACACGATCTTTGGCAAAAGACACATTTTCCATTAGTCCCACAATATGGTTCCCCTTGTGAAGACTTTGCAAAGTTCTCATGTTGACATGGGCTAGGCGGCGATGCCACAACCAACCCACATCCGCCTTTCCGAATAGGCACATCGCACTTGTCGTGGTGGTCCCCGAAAAGTCCACCACATACAAGTTGTGTTCGCGATACCCAACGAAAGCGACTTTTAGAGTCTTGCTCCACAAGAGGACCACAATATCTTTATCAATAAAGACGGCGAAACCCATCTTGCCAAGGGCGGAAACGGAAAGCAAATTGTAACCAAGGGTTTTGACAAGCATGACATCCACAAGAGTAATGTTGTGTGCAACCACAACCTTGCCAAAACCCAATACCTCGGATGTAGAATTATCGCCAAAGGAGACGGTGATATTATTTATGTTGGGCCTCAACTCCTTGACGAGGTTCTTGCCACCGGTCATATGACTTGTACATCCACTATCAAGTACCCATTTTGAACCTCCGGCAGCATAGTCCTACATGAGATCAATTCTTGGATTTAGGTACCCATTTCTCAATGGGTCCTCTTTTGTTAGCAACAAGGGTCTTTGGGACCCAAATAGACCAAGCAACATAACCATCATATGGACCAACATATTTAGCATAAACATCACCATAATAATCTTTAAAAAGAACATAGTGAGGGTTATCAATTCCCGCACCATCATCATTAATGGTTTTTCCCTTTGGGGTTTCACCATTAGTGGTGGCTTTCTCGTGTGCGGGCTTGGCCATTTTCTTGTTTGCCTTTTTAGCCTTGGCATTATAACCAAGTCCCTCCTTCCCATTGTTTGACCTTTGCTTACTCAAAAGATCATCCAAGGAAAGTTTACTTTGGGGATAGGAGGCCTTAGCAAGTTCATCCTTCAACCTAGCATTTTCCTCAATAATATTTGCATGATCACATGAAGGAGTAGAGGTACTAGGTATATCATATGAAGCAAGTCTAATTTGAAGTTGCTCATAAGACTTGGAGAGGAGAGAGTATTCACTCTTCAAGGCTTTGTGAGCCTTGTCTAGTTCATCTAGATCCTTCACAAGTTTCTCATGATCAACACCAAATTTGGCCTTTTCCTTTATAAGAACTTTAGTCTTAGCTCTAGCAAGATCTCTAGCTTTAGTGAGCTTGTTAAGTTTATCTTGAGGTTCTTCAAGATTTTCTAGCCTCTCTTCAAGAGACGCTATGGTTTCTTGACATTCCTCAAGAGCATTTTTAAGAGCATGTATTTCAAGAGAGTCTTCTCTCTCTATTTGGCACTTTTTCTCAAGAGTACCATTTAGTTGAGCTATACGAACCATGAGATTTGAAACATGCTTTTTAGTGTTACCTTGTAGGTTAAGAATGAAATCATCAAACTCTAGCATTTCTTGTTTCACTTTTAGACTAGCAAGATCAACCCCTAGATCATTTGAAATGTTAGGCGTAGAGGGGTTAGGAGATGATATCTCGGAAGATTTAGCCATGAGGCAACTTTCTTCCTCCACATGAATGACCTCATTGGGAGATTCACTTGTTGATGAAGAGTTAGTGGAGAGGGAGGCAAGGGCAACCAATCCATTTGAGGTTGCATCTTCTTCATCATCAACATTATCATCTCCGGAGGTATACTCTTCTTGAGTTGATAGCACAATTGTTGTGTCCAAGGTGGACCTTGCCATGAAGCAATGTGCATTCTTGATTTGAGGATTCTCATTGGGTGAATCAAAGAGAGAGGAAGAGGGAATGTTGGTAGTGACAATGGCGGCCACTTCCTTTGAGTTTTCTTATTCATCATCACTAGCACTTTCAACTTCATCGGAAGAATACTCTTCTTTAGTCACTAGCACAATCCTTGAGGGCCTTTTTCCCTTCTTGCTCTTGTTGTAGAATTTCTTGTTGGGGGCTTTGAATACTTGCCCTTTGAGTCTTTGATCTTGTCCTTGGGGATGAGCCTTCCACCATGATTCTCCCTATTCTCATAGGGGCACTCGGCAATGAAATGGCGCTTGTCATCACAATTGTAGCAAGATCTTGTCCTTGGGCCCGAGCTTGTGAACCCCCTTGAGTTGTTTCTCTTGATGTTGTCTTCCTTGGACTTGGATGGGTCAATCCAAAAGGTGTTTGCATGGAATGCCATGTAGTCATGGTAGTGGTGTTCCAAGTCTTCCGGATAGGACATACTCCAAGATGCCCTATAAGATTCTTGAGGAATCACTTCTTCCACGGAGTTGACCACCAAGGCAAGGTTGGACCGACATCCCAAGAGCACGATTGCGAGAATCATGAGAGTTTTGCTCAAGCACCTTGAGAGCTTGCATCTCGTGCACGGCTTGTTGAGAGGTGAGAGAGGGATAGCATTCTCTACCGACAAGAGTCTTGACATCAATGGGTTCAAACGGCATCATGCAATCGATGTACTTTTCCTTGATCCAAGAGTCATTGATGTGAGTGGCACCAACATTCCGGAAAGCATCAGCAACGGTGAGAAGTCTTCCATACATGACTTCATGATCTTCATCTGGTAGCCTCATGAATCCTTCAGCTTTATTCCGAAGAGCATTATACTTGTTCCTTCTTGTGCTCTCACTTCCAATGCAACTAGCGGCCAAACCTTCCCAAGCTTCCTTGGCGGTGGTGAAATGCCGAACACGAGACAAATCCTTTGTCCCCACACTAGTTTGAATCATGTGCAAGGCGGTGTTGTTGAGTTGACTATCAACCGCTTCTCTTCTAGTCAACTTGTCGGGGTTGTAAGGCTTGAAGCCTTCCACGATGATTCTCCAAAGTTCATTGGAGGCACTGCGAACATGAGAGCTAAACTCAAATTTCCAAGTATCGAAATCATTAACGGAAAACTTAGGTGGGTCGCCCCGAATGTTTATATGAGGATGGGGAACCGGTATATCAGGAGATAGAAAAGGTGGAGCCACTCGATTGTAGCTCTCACCTCCACTAGTTCCCCTAGGAGATGCAATGGGAGAAGTGATAGTGTTTAAGTTATCACCATTCACGGGTTTGGTAGAGGAGGGTAATACCGAAGCATCTCCCTCTTCTAACGCATCCGTGACATTTACCTCTTTGGTGGGAGCCATGGGAGGGGCCGGAGTCAAAAGCTCGGAAATAATTTTTCTCATGCTTTCCATTTGAGCTTCCATGGAGGACCTCAACGAATTGAAATCATTCATGGTGACCATCTTAGCGTCCCCTTCCATAGGTTCTTCGTCCGGCATACTCTTAGGCGGTTAAGCCCGAAATAAGAGCCGAGGCTCTGATACCAATTGAAAGGATCGTATGCCGCACCTAGAGGGGGGGTGAATAGGTGCTAACCAATTTTTAGTTCTTTTCAATTTAGGCTTGACACAAAGGTAAATTCTCTAGATATGCAACTAAGTGAATTTACCTATATGACAAGGTAATCAACTAAGCAAGATATAGCTACGCAATATAAGAGATAGAATAGGATAGAGGTAACCGAGAGTGGAGCACGCGATGACACGGAGATGATTCCCGTAGTTCCCTTCCTTTGCAAGAAGGGACGTCTACGTTTGGAGGAGTGTGGTTGCTACGAAAGCCAAACCAACAGCCACGAAGGCTTCACTCAGATCTCCTATGGGCAACGCCACGAAGGCCTAGCCCACTTCCACTAAGGGATTTCCTCGAGGCGGAAATCGGGCCTTTACAAGGTTCTTGGGGCACACATCCACAACGAAATTGGAGGCTCCCAAATCTGTAACAATACAACAATCAACAACAACACATCAACAACAATCAACTAGGGAACCAAATAGGAACACTAGCAAGAGGGCCCTCAAACAAATGAGGGGGAAATGTAAATCGCTTCGGTGAGGATGTAGATCGGTGTCTTCTCCCAAAGATCAAGAGCTTTGGTTGGGGGAGGAAAGAGATCTTGCAAATCTTGTGTTCTTGAGGTGGCTCTAATGGTGATGAAGACTTTGCAGATTTTTTTGCAATGATTGAGCAACTTGTCCCTTTGGAGAAGAGAGCTATTTATATGATTGGAGCTCTCAGATCTGACCGTTGGGGCGTTTTTCAGTAACACCGGAAGTTCCGGTCAGGAGGGCCGGAAGTTCCGGCTGGGACCGGAAGTTCCGGTCAGGAGGACCGGAAGTTCCGGCAGGATTCTTCCGAGGCAGACAAGCTGGCAAACTGAGATAGGGGCGGAACTTGGGCGGAACTCAGCCAAGTTCCGGCCAAGTTCCGGAATTCCAGAAAAACCTTACTAGACATACTGAGCCACATTTGCGATGTTTCCGGAACTTGCCCGGAAGTTGGGCGGAAGTTCCGCTGACCGGAACTTCCGGCCAACTGCACCGGAACTTCCGGCCAGCTTTCAAAACTTCAACTGAGAGGGGCGCTGAGGGTCTTCTGAGTGGAGAAACAGGGGCGGAACTTCCGCTGGTGGTAGCCGGAACTTCCGCTCCTGGGCGGAAGTACCGCCGCGCGAGGCCGGAACTTCCGCTCGAAGAGAAAAACCAGCAAAGCTTCAGTTTTGTCAGTCCAATTCATCAGCCAAGTTTATACAAAGAAATCTTGTACCTGTCTACATCAACACATAAATATATACCTAGTGTTGACATCAAACACACAAAACCCAAAAGGGCGGGAAATGTTCTTTCAACCGTTTCCCCGTTTGATTGGTGCCGGAGACGGCATCCATCCCCACGGAGGCCCAAGCTCGGCACAAGGTGGCGTCTTCAATCTTCGTGTAGTTGTTGGCCCGCCTCTTCTTCCTATTTCCGTCGGCCTCCACCTCCACCACACCCTCGTCCCCTTCATCTTCTTCCCCTTCGTCCCCGCCGTCGTTCTCATCTCCGCCCATCCCAGTGCCAAATGGAGGGAGTGGGTTAATGTTCACCTCCTCCAACATCTCCATGTACAAGGCGCTCTCGTTCCTAATCAGACGAGGCCTCAATATCTACTTGGAATCAAAAAACGGAGGAAGATTTTGAGGTGTACCTTGTTGACCCGTCGTCGACCACGTCGTGGGCGACGTTCGTGGTGGCTTCCGGTGGCGGTGGCGGTGGCGGTGGTGGCGGCGTTGGCGGGGAGGGGACCGGACGCGGGGCGCCACGGGTCGTCGTCGCCTTCACTTTCGTCCTTTTCGGACCCGTACTCTTCGGTCTCGCACGGGATGCCTTCGGCTTCGTTGCCACCGCCGAGACATCATCTATGGCCGCCGCGACATCGGATTGCGGGACCACATGCGTTCCCGCGCGCCGCCGCTTCACCCCGCTCGTCGACGAGACCGTCGTTCCTACCTCCGCGGGGGTCGCGGGGGTGGTCGGGGTCACCGGGGTGGTTGGTGGAGCAGCGGAAGCTCCGGGCGACCACGGGAGAGGGTGGCGGCGCCTGCGAGGTAGCAACGGCGGCCGGCTGGGTCGATTCGAGACTCATCGCGGAGAAATCGGAGGGTGGCGGCGCAAAGGAGGGTAAGGGCACACCCATCAGCGGCGGCGGTGGTTGGGAGGAGCTGAAAGTTCTCTCGCGCGCAAAGTAGGGTTTGTGTTCGGTCTACGTTTGGTTCGCTCCGCCGGCCCCTACAAATACAGGCCGACGGAGCGAACCAAACGCTGCCCGAAAAAATATTTTCAGTTTTGCCTCGTTTATGGTCACTGATCGTTGATCGGCACCCTTTTTCAGCCCGAACCCGTAAACTGACGGTTATTTTTCGGTTTGCCCTTTTACGGGTTCTGCTGAAGATGCTCTTACAATCAGACCATCAATGTGTCTATCTGCCCAACTTAGCGAAACAACCATCTTGTTCTCCAACAGCTACTTCGGCTACTACAATACATACAGCCCAAGCAGGGCAGAGCTAGGCCTAAACATCAGCAATACTAGCTACCTACACTACACACCATACCATACAGTTGGGCGAACAGCCGAACATAGTATACACAGGTTGTAGAGAGACATGGATACAGGGGCGGCAGCCTCTGGTCATATGCAAGCCCCGAGCGAGTAGTGAAAAATAAGGATAAGAAGTATGCAAACATACTATCCTTGGTCTAGTAGCATTATTAGAGATCATATCCTCGATATTGTCCATTGATTCGGATACATTCTTCATGCAATTTGAACTGCTATGGAAAAAACACATAAGTAGCTGAATACTAGTATTTAGGTGGATGTGAAAATAAGGAATAACTAAACTACATCCAAGCACTTGGAGCATGCACAAATGTTACTCTCAGAATACAAGAAAACTGCATCCAAGAGATCAGAACTAGATCGACATTTAATCCACAAATGATATCATGTTTGCTGCCCCAGAAAATGCCCGCTGCAGAACAAAATTCAGGTCTAGGCATGTTTTCAAGTTGTTTGAAAATAATCCTGTACAAGGCATTAGTTTTTTTACTTCATCCTCCACTTCATGCCAAAAAAATAACTTTCAGCTCAAACAAACAGCTGCATCTAGAAAACCACAAATGCTGCTCTAATTGACCTTATGACACACGAATAAATATATGCTTGTGAGAAGTGTGCAATAGCATGAGTTCGATATAGCATCTTCCCATTCTGCATCTTATTTAACAGCATAACTGAATTCAACTTCCAAGCAAATGTTCACGCATTATTCTGATTCCTCATCATGCATGTTTACAAGAGCTAATCACCTCAGTAGCAGCGATAGAAAAATATCATGAACACAACAGCGTTGGCGACAGATCAAACAAACCAAAATAACTTCAGCAATTTGAGCCCCCGATGGTACAAACATAAACCCAAAACACAAACAAGTCGACCTACATCCGCGCAACCAGCAGCAAAAATTGGGTAAGATGTTTGAGAAAAGCAATCACAGAGGAGAAGGCCCCTATCAAAATTCTTTCCCCCTAAACCCAGGTTCACAACTTGCCTTCCATAAAACATCTGCATAGTTCTTGATATCGACTAGAAAAGATTTTTCTTTAATGACACGAAGGCACAAAGCAACAGAGAAACAACTAGCCAGGGAACATGCACATGTCAACATAGACATTGCACCTGAAACTACAGACGATATAATTCCATATTTTCCCATATTTATGATTCACCATACATGAAACGACATAATATAGCAAAAGCAAGACAAGCAGACTACCATCTACCTAGAGGATCCCGTCCCATATATGCATAAGAGCATCTCCACTCGTCCCCCCGACGAGGCCCCCGAGCGACGTTTTTTCCATCCGGACGGCGAAATTCGGCCCAGTCGCGCCCCCGGTTCCTCGTTTTCGTCCGGATTTGGCCCTTAATCCATCCGGCGAGCCCACGCCACCCCCGGCCCCCCGGGGCGCGCTCGGGGACTCCGGACGAAAGATTTTGGCGCGAAACGGCGTGTGGACCCGTGTAGTCGGCGACTGGAAAACCAAATCCTGTCGATTTTCCCTCCAATTTGCTTGCATATCCCCATTCCCTCCAATTTGCTTGCATATCCCCATTCTCTCCTGCCGAAATCCCCCAATCTCCTCGTCTTCCAGCTCCAGTTCCTGGCGGCGTCTTCTCGTCCACCACCACTCTCCTCCTCGTCTTCTCGTCCACCACAATGCCGCCGAAGGCGCCGACGAGGAAGATGCGGGCGAAGAAGACGAAGCCGCCGGGCATGTCGAACACCGAGTGGGCGGCGGACGAGCAACGGCGCGACGTGGAAACAAGCGCCAGGGCGGAGAGGGTGAAAAGAGCCGCCGCCAAGAGGTCGGCGGAGGCGGCCCAGGAGGAACAAGCGAGGCTGATCAGCATGGCCTATAGCGGCGGTATGTTCCCCGGCCAATGGCCGACGCAAACAAGTTCCCCGTCTTCCTTCTCGTCTTCGCTGTACTCGCCGTCGCCGACTGCCGTGTTCCAAGAGGGCGCCTACGTCCAACCGTCCAAGCCCACACCGTCGCCGCCCGAGGTTGACGTCGGCGGCGGCGGCCTGTTCGAGGGCACCTCGCCGGCCCTGCGACGAGGGCCGCTCACGTTCGGTGCGATGGCGGCGCCGAACGAAGAGGAGATCCACGAGATGATCACCTCCGGCACCACCGCCGCCGCTGCGAGCCCGGGGTTCTTCATGACCGCCGCCGCTGCGTGCCCGGGGTTCTTCACGCAAGAGGAGACGAGGGCGACGGCAGCTGTGGCGGCGCGCAACGAGCATCGGGAGGATGTTGCCGACGGAAGCCAAGCCGTCGAAGAAGAAGGCGAGGAAGAAGAAGAGCCAACTCAATCCGCCGCCAACCTGTCGAAGGGGAAGAAGAAGAGGAAGAAGGACTCGCCGCCTGCCGAACCGCGTATCAAATTGACGCCGAAGGAAGAGGAGTGCCTCGCCGAAGCTTGGATGACCGTGTCCACGAACGGCATAATCGGGGCCAATCAGTCGTTCGACACATATTGGCTTCGAGTGAAGCAGGCGTACGAGGAGCGCAAACTCGTCGATCCCTACTTCAACAAGACGAACATCAACGTGTTCCGGGGAGACAAGGCAATGGCCACCCATTGGGGGCTCATGCAGACGGCGTGCAGCAAATGGCACGGCATACAGGAGGAGTGCGAGAAACGGCCGATCAGCGGCCACGACTTGGAGCAAAAGGTATGCTCCGTCGACCCTGCATCACCGAGGTACATCGTCGTTAGCTGACCCGTATCGCCGTGTTCTTTTTTCCCCAGCTGCGCCGAGCTTTGGACATGTACACGGACGACACCGGCCTGCAGTTTAAGTTCCTCAACGTCTACGCCCGCCTCGAGAACTGCGAGAAGTGGAAGGAAGTCCGCACGACCCTCTCGAAGAGCAAGACCGAGCAGTACAACCCCGACGCTCCGGCGGCAAGCGCGGCGGAAGGGCGCCCGAACTCGGCCAGAAGAAGCTCAAAGAGCTCAAAAGACGGGCAATCCCGCCGACGGGATGCAGGCGTCGATCGACAAGTGCTGGGCCGACTTGAGGACGCACGCCGACGGGAGGAACGACAAGTTCGACGGCAGGTGGCGGGAGATGCTCGCCAACCAAGGCGTCCGGATCGCCCTGCTGAAGACGACGGCGGCGGCGAAGAAGAGGAACACAGACTTGGCGTTCCTCATGGGCGGCGGCGACATGGAACTGATGGACGAGGAGACGAGGAATTGGTACCAGGGCCACCGCAACGACATCCTCCGAGCCACTCCGGCCAGTCCTTCGTCGTCTCCGCCGGCTCCTGCCTCGTCTGCCTCACCATCTACCTCGTCGACTGCGGCTGCTTCGACGTCCACTGCCGCTGGTTCATCATCCGCCGCCGCAGCCTCTTCGGCCACGACGTGTGAGGAAACTGGTCCGTCGGACGAAGCCGTGCCGGCCGGGACTGCCGACGAGCCTGTTTCCGTGTAATTTCCCTCCGATCGCCGATCTGTGGCTGATCCTTTTGCTCCTTTTGCCGATCATCTGGCCGTACTTGTAGCGCGGGACGGCGGTTTGTTTGAATTTAAACTCTATCCGCCGAACTCCGGGTGGACGACTGGAAATACGGTACTCCCCACGCCTTAATTTCGTCCAATCCGGAGGTAGTTTCGTCCGGATTTGGGCGTGGGGAGCCCAAACGAGTGGGGATGCTCTAATAGTGTTACTTGCAGCAGTTGCAGCCACATTACATCCTCTAGTGCTTCCTCTTCTTGTCCTTCTTCTGATTGGACACAAGCTTGGCAACCAGCTCGTTCAAAACAGAGGGATACGTCGAAATCATATGACCCCAGCCATCAGACGCCATTACATTATCCAAAAAATTTGGGAGATTGGACTTCAATAAATTTGAAGCACGCCTCCTTCAATCTTTGGCAGTGGTGCTGCTCAGCTAGAGCAAGAGCGGACGCAACCGAGGTCACACCTATGTGCTCAGACAACTGCTTTTCACATATGAACTTGAGCTGTTGGATATCATATCTGTCTGCCGCTACAAACAAGTCTTGCAGCCATCGCACTGACGTTACATGCTCTGTTGCTTCCTCTTCTTGTCCTTCTTCCTCAACTTTTGGCATTTCAACTTCTACAGCTTCCTCGTCTTCTCCTTCGACAGCTTGTGTTTTAAACTCTTCCATCTCAGGAAATGAGTCCGAGTAGATGAAGCTAAGCAAAGCCTCAAACACTTTTGCTTCCATGTCTTTGATCTGTATGGCACTGGACATAATACCCTCTGTCATGGGGCCAAAGAGCTGTGCCCTGAAAACTTTAGATCGGGCAGCAAGCACGCACCGGTGTGCAGAGAACGTCTGACCGCTGACCTCAAAAGTCACATCAGAACCCAGCTTATCTTGAAGTAGAATTTTAAAATGCTGGCCTATGTCAGACACAGTGTCACCGGCATCCTGGGTGTTGAGATCATTGCAAAACATGATGTCACACCGGATGGTCAAACAATCAGCCTTTAGATGAGCAGATCGTTCAAGCGCATCTCTCTTCATAAACTTCATGCAGCCCCACAAACGATTTTGGACGGAGAAGCTGCGTGTTTCAAGTGCACGAATATGCATTGGCTTTTGATACTCAAGTTGGTCAATGAAGCTAAACTGGAACTTCGCCCCCACAGACTCTTCCATTTCGTCATCGTCATCGTCAAGGCAAAGATCGAGAGAAATGAAGTCAGCAGAACTCGGTTCGTCACCGTTAGGATAGCAGCAGATGCGCCACCGATGACCTCCTACCATGAAAGTCCCAGACCAGATGCCCTTGCCATTGGGTATATCTTTTACGGCACGCGAATAGTCTTTTACCACAAGCAGGTGGTACCCGCTGTATGTGCCGGCGTCGACAGCCGGTGTGATGTGCGCCTCGCCGCCAGCCGGCATGATGTCCGGCTTGCCGTCGGTAACCATAGATATACCGGCAAACGACGACATGACGAAATCTGCAATTCGATCTAAATTCCAGTCACTAGTCACGTTCCAAGTTCAGAGCTGAGATGGTTGAGGTGAGGAGGTAAACCTGGTCACCTTCCGTTTCTTGAACCGGCGGCCGGACGGAGAGAAAGCTTCAGTCGCCGCGCCGCCCGCCGGCGTCGATTCTCCCCGGAAAATCAGAGTGCGCGGCGGCTGGTCGAGTTAGCTAGGGCTTTCCTGAAAGAATACTTGGGCTTTTTGAGGCCACAACCTGAAAGCCCATCGCCAACGGCGCTGCACTGATTGGGCAAAGCCTGATAGTTTGAGCGACGCCATCTTTTTTTTTTTTTTTTTGAGAACGACGCCATTTTTAATAGCAATTGAAATGGGAAAAAAATACTAACTCTGGATCTCTTCATTCATCAGGGGTGATTCGTGGCTCACTGGTGTAGCGGTCCAAGTACACTTGCGCGTCCAGAACGAGCCACGGATCGAAATTGGCCTGTTGTTTGGTAGGTCGGGCTGCATCGGCTAGGCCAAAAAGGACTTTATGTTTGTTTGCCTGCAGCCAAGCCCAAATCTCGATGGAGATGATATTAGACCTGTTTGGTACCATCCAGGTATGCCTAAGATTACCTCTTCTCTACGATGGGTAGTTTTACCATGCTCTCAACTTCCATCACATAGAAATCATAGTTCATGATAGTTGCAAACTTACGAAACATAGAAGTTCACGAAATTATCCCTAGCTACTACGAATGGTAGTTCATAACACGATTCTCTCTAGCTACTACGAATTGAAGTTTATCAAAACAGGATTGTTCAACATACGGGGATCGAAAAGAGGTTCGAGAAACAGGGGATCATGGAGGGGTTCTTCATCTTCTTCACTTCTTCTCCTTCACTTCTTCTTCACTTCTTCACTTTTTCTCAAATGGTGGTGTTGCCTCTGTCCCACATTGCGTCTGTCCACTCTTGCCTCTTAACCTTCCAGTCATCATTGTCGCATGCGTCCACGCCATGGCCGGTCTCTACTTCATCAAAGGTGATAACCTCTTCGAAGAACTCATCCTCGCCCCAACCTAGGATCCAGTTGTGAATAATGCAGCAAGCAAGGACCAGCTTTACCTGAGTATCAAACATGTGGAACGGTTTCTGGTCAAGGACCTTGAACCTGTTCTTCAATGCAGTAAAGGCCCTCTCAATGGTGACTCTAAGGCTTGAGTGACTGAGATTGAAAAACTCTCTCGCGTTCAGAGGTCAGTGCTTCGCAGAGAACTCATTGAGGTGGTACCTTGTTTTCCTGAAGGAAGGTAGAATTCCAGGTTGGCATGCATATCCAGCATCTCCAAGGTAGAACTTACCGTCAAGGATTTGCAACCCATCAAGCCTTGACAAGCTGTCGGTCAGGATGCTCGCATCATGAGCTGAACCCTCCCACCCAGCAAGCACGTAAGTGAACCTCATATCAAAATCCACAGCTGCTAGCACGTCCTGGCTGGTGTAGTGCTTCCTCCCGCGGAATGCTGCAGACATTGATCTCGGTACCTTTGCAGTGACATGAGTACCATCAATAGCCCCAATGCAATCATGTAAAAAAAATAGCACACAGTCATGTTTCTAACAGCACCACACATCTGATAGGTAGAAGGAACATGATTTTGTACCCACCCTGAAATAGAGGAACCACCTGTAGCTGTTATTGATCTTGGTTGGTGTGTTCATTGATGTTGGCTTGATCATTTCACCTCTCAGCTTCCCAATTGCGTACAACACCTGCTGGAAGTACCGAGAGATAGTCTCCGTGGATCGCTTGAATGTGTTATGGATGACTCTGAACCTCTGGTTATGACCGACGACATGAATAAACATTCTGACTCTTCGATAGAGGTGTGGATGCTATCAGTCAGCAGTCCTCTATCCCTGAACGTTTTCACAAGTGCATAGAAAGGGGCTCTTCTCATTCGTAGCATCTGGATAACCTCTACGTCGTTGCAGTTGTAGATGTTGTTGAGGTTGGTAATCCTTTCCTGATCCGTTGTAACATAGGTCCGTAAGTCACACGAGGATAAGCAACATGCCTAACTGCTCTCTTGTGCACCATCAGGATCCAGGCTTGTATGCAAATGATGAGTGCTGCGGCGTGATGCACAAGCTGGAGCTGGTCAGTCTACTCAAACAAGATCTATGCATTACGAACGGTCTTATCGAACCCAACTAGTTCTACCAACATGAATCTAACACTACAGTAGAGCAGAGGAGTTTCCCATTACCCCCGTCATGGTGGACGAAGGACACGGCCGAAAGCCGCCGCAGATGTGCACAGGCTCCCCCGCGGCTGGAGAAGAGGACCCTGGTCCGGCGCCGGAGACCGAAGGGAGATGCGCGCTGCCAGATCTGGATCATCATCGCCGCCGTCGGTGCGAAATTTGGGGGAAGGGAAAATTTGGGAGGGGGCTAATGGAGAGGGTAACCGAAGAGGAAGGTTACCCCTACCTTTGCCGCGCAACGCCGCTGGGATTTCGGCTTCTCCCGCCATGTCGAGGCGGAGCTCCCGAGTTGTCGATTTTTGTCTCGCCAGGCCTGGCTCTGAAGAAACTGTCAAACCGAGCGTTTCCTTCGGGCCTGTCCCAAGGGTGGTTTAAAACCCGTGCTATGCAAGAACGCAAGTGCGTCCAGGAACCAAACGGCCCGAAATTTGCTGGGGCGATGCGAGTCATGGGGCGTCCAGGCAACCAAACGCGTCCAAGCTGTTTGTTTGATCTCTGCTGTTCAGTGCGCGATTTGGTTCGTAACTAGTAAGCTAAACCCGCTCGCTCTTTTGTGTGAACATGTTTTGTCAAGCATACTTTGCATCTGTATTACGGCACTGGATTAGCATTTTTGTCTCATAGACTGGTAGTTACTTGAGTGATGCTATGACTGAAGAAGGAACCTTGGTACTTTGGTCGTGTGTTGGTAATACCAACTTATTTCCTTGCATTTTTTTGTCCAGAAGTTGACATTTTTGTGGACACAAACGAACTGAAGCTTTCCTGGACTGGAGCAGGTAAATCTGCTGGATGGTTCATGGACCTTTGCCTGGATAAAGATTTGTAACTTAATTAGATTGTTTCAGTGTGCCCACCCAATTGGGCAATTGCCAAATAGTACCATGATGTTAACCTTATGCTTTGAACAATTGCAACTTAATTAGTACTACCTCTGTCCAAAAAAAGATGTCTCAACTTTTTCAAAATTTGGATGTATCTATATACTAAATTGCGTCTAGATACATTTGAATTTTAACTAAGTTGAGACATCCTTTTATGGACGGAGGGAGTATATGATGGCACTTTGAACCAACCAGTAGGTCGTGATGCATGGATGTGACAGACAAGATAGTTTCCAGCACAGAATCCAAGTCGAGCCCCATACACTACTTACTTATAAGCTTACAATCAGACAATCAATGTCTCTAGCTGCTCAAGTTAGCAAAAGAACCATCTTGTTCTCCAACAGCTACTACTGCTACTACAATACATACAGCCCAAGCAGGGCAGAGCTAGGCCTAAAGATCAGCAATACTAGCTAGCTACACTACACTACACACCATACCATAGTATACACAGGTTGTAGAGAGACATGGATACAGGGGCGGCAGCCTCTGGTCATATGCAAGCCCCGAGCGAGTAGAAGTCACACCCCAGATCATCACCAAAGGCATTGTCGTCCTTCTCCTGCACATGCATAAGCAAAATTGTTGTCAGACAATCAGATTACTGTCAAAAAAAAAAATGTTGTCAGACAAGTTGCTTACAATCAGATTATGATAAACAAAAATGGATTTCTAGCTTCAAGAAACTGGTTTTGTTCCTTAAAATAAGATGGATGATACACTAAATAGAGAGACATAAGTTGCGTTACCACTTTGATCATGGAATTGAGAAGACCGTCAAAACTGCAGGTGCTAGAGCTGAGCTCGGTCTGCAGCCTCGGAATGCTTGATTCCGAGGCATTCCTTGCCATCGAAGTATCTCCTGAGAAGAGGAAATCAATCTTCGCTTGTGGAACAACCGGTGAAGCATTTGCACTTATCTGTCCAAACATTCTGGCACCGTGACCGATATTTATGCTGCAGTTGTTCGACCTCTGGCTCATGGAATGATGAGCATCAACATTGCTTGTGAGTTGAGAGGAACTCCATACAAGCTTTGGATCAAGTAGACTGTCTGCACTACTTTCATCCGCCTTCTGTCTAAAGCTGTTCCCACTTCCAAAGCTCCAGTACTTTTGCTCGGTATCTGGAGACAAATGTATCGTGCCACCAAAAGAGCTGGCTCCCACTTTGCTACCTCTTGCTACCGTGAGGTCATTTGTTGGACGGAAACTTGCTGAGAATGCGTCACCCAATCTTGTTGCACCATTATTGTTGAATGGACCATGCACTGGCAGCCTGCTCCCAGAAAATCCACATAAAGGAAGAGCACCCTGCTGGGATACACGAGACTCCAATGGATCAGAAGAAGCTCCAACGGCACCTTCGAGAAGTTCTAAACTTGCAGGCGGAGCTCGAATTGACGGCTGGATGGCTACTTTGGCTTGTGTGCACTCCACTTGATCTTGAGGCAGTAATGTACTGCTCGTGACACTTCGGAGCGTGCTAGGCATGCCTTTAACCAGGCTATTGCCACAAAGGATGGCGGACAGATCACCGTTGTCTTCATTCATCCACTTCTGTTGCAGTTGGGCCTGCCCAAGCGATGTGGCTAAACCTTGTGCCAGTTTCCCATGCTGGTTTCCTTGTAGGCTAAGATGGTACTTATTTGCATCACCAATGGAATTATTTGTTGTGGAACTGACACTGCCAGTATGAATTGATCTGCCCTGTATCACAACTGCTGCCTGATTGTTTCTAGGACTACTTAGCCCATGTGCACTGAAAGATGATAGAGCTGCAGGAGATGTGAATGCTTGATAACCCTGGAGCCCTTCAAATGCATCCATGCGCAGAAAGGGGTCTCT
This sequence comes from Lolium rigidum, assembly GCF_022539505.1. Taxonomy (NCBI): domain Eukaryota; kingdom Viridiplantae; phylum Streptophyta; class Magnoliopsida; order Poales; family Poaceae; genus Lolium; species Lolium rigidum. Next base: position 287,283,211 of record NC_061509.1, on the reverse strand, counting down.
GCCTCCCAAAGCAGCAACGATGCCAGCTTGTTGTGATGCCACAGCACTTAACCGTCGGAGATAAAGCCTATATTTCTGCATGTACACAAGCAAACGGTTAGACTTATGAAGCAGGTTATTAGGAGTACTTAACTGTGTCTGCACATCTAGCCTTTAGTTTGTTTCGAAGTGAGATATAGAACCATTATAGAGCTAAATTCTAGTTCACCATACTCATGCTTGCTGAATCTTGTTAAAAGGTCTAGAGAAGTGCTACACAAAAAGGCCCTTTATCCAGCTCTTACCTGATTACTCATTTACTTGTTTCAGGACTTGTTCAAGAAACTTGCAGTTTTTACAGTGACAAAATACAAACTTGTTTTTTCGCACTCCAGCTTTAATATCGACATTAGAAGTATATTTGTTCCAGGTTAATCAGTGTGGTAGCGGTGTTTTCTTTCAGCACAACTTAAATAATGTTAATCGGTCAGCATAATATATGGTAGTATCCTGTACCATTTGCATAATGAACATTTGCAGGATATACAATGCCGCGAAAAAGACCAAAACTATCTATTGGGTATAACTTGTTTTATGCACTTCTACCTTTAATACCTAGCTGCTGGCTGCAGTACAGAGATTTACATTTGGCTGTATGGGACGGACAAGATACTGATCTTCTGATAACTACAAGAAAGTAAATGAAGTGCCTTGCCTGTAGGTGACTTGCAACATTTTCCCTAGTGAGTTTCTCAACATTCATGAGCTCAAGTATTCTTTTTGGCACAGCTTCTGCATAAACAGAAAATGATGGTGAGTACCATGAGTTACTGTACGCAAATAACGACACAAAAGATAATACTGATAAGTTCTTACTGTCAATTCCAAGATGGTTGACAGCAGCAACAAATTTTCTATGCAGTTCAACTGACCAAACAACTCTTGGCCTCTTTGGAGCTGAAGGGTCATCGTTGTCTTGACCATTGCTGTCCTCGTCTTCATCTTCCTCCTCACTATGGTATTCCTTCCTCTTCTTGCTGGGCCTCCCACTTTGGTCGGGCGACCCACATGTAACTTGGCCGTATGCATAGTCAGAATCTGCACTTAGTGGCTTATTGCACTCTTCGTAGGTATCAAGAGTAACACACTCACGGGTACTGAATTTCCTCCTGACAACATGCTGCCAGATATTCCTAAGCTCTTCAATCCGGACAGGTTTTAGGAGATAGTCACAGGCACCATGAGTTATCCCTTTCATGACAGTCTTTGTTTCTCCATTCACCGATAACACTGCATGGAAAATAGTTGGTTAGCATTAACGTTTTCCCCTTTTCCCCAATTAGAAAGCACAGAGCATATGATTATGTGTGCAGAATTGATACTATGTATCTAAAAGAATATTGATCTGACGATCTTTGTATATACTTTGCACAGGTGCCTCCTTGGTTGCTATTGCCAAGAACAGTAAGAATTATACAGCTCTGAGATAGATAAAATGTGGAACTTACTAATGACAGGGAGGTCCATTTCAAGCCCCACCAGCTCAAGAAGCTTAAAGCCGTCCATGTCTGGCATGTGGACATCACTGATAACTAGATCAAACATCTCCCTGTTCTCCCGCAGCATCCTGAGCGCGATAACAGCCTGGTTCGTCGTCGTCACTAGGAAAACAGTACAGGTTACTCTTCGAAGCAAATAACAGTAAAAAACAGAAATGATCTTGTACATTTTGCATGGCGAAATTGCATCCAAAACCCAAACTGATGCAGCATGCATTTGTTTATACTCCAGATAAACAGTGGAAACATAAATTCAGATCATACAATTGAATGGATGTATCCAGCTAGAGTACGCAATCTTTCACTACATGCAGCATTTATACTACATGGTAGTACATCAAATCTACTTGTGAGCTGTGACAACCACCAGCATCATCTTCACTGGCAGTCCTAGACACTGAGGAACAGGTGAAATTCTGAAACAGAGTAACTGAAATTGACTACTCCTGACGCAGTGGCTGGCTCCTACGCAGATAAAATCACAACCCGGAGCTGCAAGTAGTAAAAGATTTCTCACCATGATACTGGCAGCGGCGCAGGAGGGTCTCGAGCACCTTGAGGCACACGGGGTCGTCATCGACGGCGAGGACCCGCATGCCGACGGGGAACTGGTCCCTCCCCGCCCCCGCCACGCCGTTCCTCTCCTCCGTCCTCATGAGAAGACACAACCCTTCCCAATTCGGAGGAAGAGAACCAAGAACAGGCACCAGCGCCTCACAAGCGAGAAGCAAGAAACGAATTTTGCCTACAAGTTGCTAGTGGCACTGGCGCTAGTCCCCAACCAAGAGACCAAGAATCACCAATCGAGCCAATCGCAGAGGCTAGCGGCACCGACGAGGCGCTGCGACGTGGACGGGGGAGGTGGCTTGGACCCGAGGCCTCCCAATCCCCAGCAAGGAAGGAAAGAAAACCTACCACCACCCGACCCAACCTTAGCTGAAAAGAGAAAGAAAGAAAGAAGCAGCTGGTGGATTTGGACCTGGGGATGGACGGATGGGGCTTCAGGACCAAACCCACCACCACCACCCCACCATCATTATTGGAGCGGAGGTGTGAGAAAGCAAGAAGGGGGGCCGGGGAGTTGGACGGCAAAAGGAGCGGAGACGGCGACCGCTGGAGACGACCAGACAACCAACCAACCAATCCTGCACCTCCCTCGCCTCGATCACAGGCTCGAACAAGCTGATCTCTCTGCCGCGGAGATGGGGAGTTGTTCGGAGGGGGCAGGAAGAGCGGTTCTCGTGGTTGGGGAAGAGATGGGGAGGGATTGTCTGAGAGGGGGCATGGCCGCCCATGGCCATGGATATAGCTCGGGTCAAAACAGTGGTGGCGTCAGGCATGGATACAACAGAGGGTGGGGCCCACCAGCCTCCGAGCTGATAATTACAGGTGTGGACGTGATCCTCTGTAGCGCACAACAGTAGGCCTGCTGTGTTTTGAGATGCTTTGATGCTGTTCTTTTTTTTTTCCTTTTGCCAAGAAGTTTGATTTTGAGCATTTGATGGGTGTTCGGGAAATTTTATTTTAAGTTCTTTTTTTAGAATGCTAAGTTTGTTTCTTTGCATTGTCTAGGTTATTTGATAGGTTTCGATGTACTACTATGTACCAAGATTTGTTTTCCACAAAAAACTATATATGGCCATGGTCAGCCCCTTTGAAAATTTTCCATTAGGTCAAAATGTATCCTCATGTACATCGAAACTGTAGGAGATGGCTCAAGGCCGGCAGCCGATAGAGAAATAATCACATGCCAATAGACGAAAACAACAGACACGCAGACAAAAAGGAAGATAGCATAGCCAAGAACGATGACCGACAAGTAGATAATAAAGAGGAAGCGAAACAAAGGAGAGATTAGCACAAAACCGAAACAAAACCTTTTTCCATGGTAACTTCCACAACACAAGGGCACTCCACCACCATAGCCAACTACATATGACATGGGACGTGTCAACTCTAGAGAAACTCTGTTGAAGTTAACAACAAGACAAGAGAGGACCTCCCACCCTCATAAGGGGTGTGACGCTTCTATAGACACAACTTCAAATCCATGTGAAAAGCTAGCCCACCGAAGTGTGTCGATTGCACGAATGAAGAGGGACAATGACGAGGGCCGCAATGGCAAAAAAGCATGGGGGGGGGGGGGGAGTTATCCCATGGAGTACCACAAAGAGCCATTGTCATGTTCGGCGCACTTTGGCAAGAAAATCATAACCCCCACGGCACCATTCGTCTAATTGACCTTGCCGCCACCATTACGATGCATTTCTAAAAAGAAATGGAAAGTGGACACGATTTGGTGGCTAAAATGGAGGGTCACAAATCAGCTCGCAATTCTTGCAGTGTATTAGAAGAGCACCGTAGCGGAGCAGATCAAGGCCCAAAACTAGATCTAAGTAGAAGCTGTATTTTGAGGAGGGAAGAATCGGTGGTCTGAGCACCACACAACGGGACAACCTCACCATGTTGGAGCCATTTAGACTTTGCATGTAGCTAGCCTCCCTCCCGTGGCGTCGAGGGAGATGTCGATCAGGATGGGGGCTAAAGTTTCGGCTCGGACAGCTCGGGAGGACAACATGGGGACATCTACTACTAATACCAAGATTATTTGTCACATGGAGGTGTAGTGCTTGTGCTGTAGCATAGTGGTGTAAGCTTCTTAGAGTTCTTCCTTGTATCGTTCGGCCATTGCAGCGTTGTGTGGTGTGGTGCGATGTTGTGTTGTACGGAGGGCCTTGTGTAATCCTAGCCGGTTGAGAGCTTTTTTTAATTTAAAATCGGGCTTTCGAGCTTTATGTTTAGAAAAAAGATATTTATCTTCTTCAAATGAAATGTTAATATGCATCTGTGTAATGATCATCTGTGACCTCTACACCATATGAATACACCACGAAAACAAAACAAATTTGTGCCTATAGCACGCAAGGAACTACCAAGTATTATGTTGATCATCTCCGACCTCTACATGCACCTTATAATACATGAATGGATGCAATAAAAAAATCGAAAGGGAGCAAAGCCGTCGATTAACGAGGAATCAATCGACGGTGCATGATCACGGGTTAATCGCCGTCGCCCGCCGGCCGGTCGGAGTCGCTCGATCCGGCGCCGGGTAGCGCGCGGGGCGTTTGGTGTTTCCCGCGCGCGCGCGCAGGCCGGCGGTGGGGCAGGAGGTAGGCAACCTAGCTAGGCTATGGTGCCCGTCGCTGGGGCTGCCGGTGAATGGACATGGACCTAGCTAGCTCGGGGCATCGACCTTTTGACTCTCTGCGGGGTGGTTACGTTGGAGCATACGTACGCACACCATACGTCGTTATGCCAGCATCTAAAAACGTCATCCGTTGACATCGCCCGTCACGAGCGCACTGCCTGCAGGAGTACAATATATACTACTGGGCACATGCATAAAGGAAAATAGTCAACTACCATGGGTACCGGCCGGCCACGCACGCGGGCAGGCGAAATGGTTTTTCCGGCCACGTACGCACACTATCGCCTATCGTAAACGAAAGCTCGCTCCATCTCTCCACCGTTAACCTGCCGAGTGGTGACTGCCTGACTGGTGAGTGGCGATCGGGTTCTCTCCCGATCGAGTCGACCTCGCCATCCACAGACCATGCGTCACATGGTACTACTCTCTAGTGTACCATGTTCATAGGAAAAGTAGCGGTACTACGTACGAGATCAATGAGCTACATGTAATCCTGTCGTGCCCTAATGAAAAAGCAGCCTGCCCTAGCTACCCACCTAGGTAAAGCGTAACCCTCTTAAAGAACATACCTGGCTCGTGCCCACCAAACACTGCTTTGCTTATTTTTATAGGACAAAAATCGAATCTATTATAGAGGTTTCGAAGAAGTACAAAACTCGTCAAACACAACCAAACTTACGTACCTTAAGGTACTTGGACCACCTAAGAGCATCCCCGGTCACATCCCTAACGCGTCCCACAAACAGCGTCGGATTAAGCGTTTGAGGGACGTCTTTTGTTCGTGCCGCGTTTGGGCGACGTCGCTCCCTAGCCGCGTCCCCAAAACGCCGTCCCCAAATAAATATTAATGCACGCAAATAAAAGTTTTCATTCAAATTTGATTATATATTACAAAGTTTGAATGAAAACGGCTAGATTTTATCTAAACCCTAGCCTACTGACCGCCCGACGGTGTGTTCGACGCCCCTCATCCGTAGTTCCTGCTGCGCGCGCTGCCTCTCCATGCGTAGGGCGGTGAGCAGCGCGTCGTCGCATGCCCGCTCCTGTTGCGCCGCCTGGAGGGAGAGCTCGACGACGCGGCGAATCTGCGCCTCTTCGCGGGCACGGGCGTCGTCATGGAGCTTCTTCTCCGACTCGAATGACTCGACGAGCGCTGGTTGCTGATCCGCTGCCTCGTCCGGGTGCGGTCCGTCGTCGTCGAACCACTCAAAGTCGTCGTCGTCCTCCTCCTGCTCCGCCTCGTCGTCCTCCTCCTACTCCATTTGCGCCTCCAGTTGTGCCGCCAACGCATCCGCCCGCGCCCCCAGGCCGCCTCCGTTGCCGCCAGCGCCCTCCCGCTGCTGACGCTCCTCCGCCGCCTGCTGTTGCTGACGCTCCACCGCCTCTCGCCGCCGCCGCTCGATCGCCTCCCGCCGTTCACGGTACTAGTGTTGGAGATATGCCCAAGAGGCAATTATTATATCTTTGTGTTTACAATAAATGTTTGCATTCCATGCTATAATTGTATTAACCGGAAACACTAATACTTGTGTGTTATGTAAACATAAAAGAGTCCCTAGTAAGCCTCTTGTTAAACTAGCTTGTTAATTAATAGATGATCATGGTTCCCTGATCATGAACATTGGATATTGTTAATAATAAGGTTATGTCATTAGGAGAATGATATAATGGACACACACTCACAATAAGGGTAGCATAAGATCAAGTCATTGAGTTTGTCTTGCTATAAGCTTTCGATACATAGTAACCTAATTCTTCGATCATGAGATCATGTAAATCACTTATATCGGATGGTTACTTTGATTACTAAACGCCACTTCGAAAATGGGTGGTTATAAAGATGTGATTAAGTATTCGGAAAGTATGAGTTGAGGCATATGGATCAAGATTGGGATTTGTCCATCCTGATAACGGATAGATATGCTCTGGGTTCTCTCGGTGGAATGTCATTCAATTAGCTTGCAAGCATGTGACTAGGTCACTAGGGATGACAGTAAAGAGTACTTATTGGTAACGAGGTTGAACTAGGTATAGAGATACCGATGATCAAACCTCGGATAAGTAAAGTATCGCGCGACAAAGGAAATTGTTATCGTATGTTAATGGTTCATTCGATCACTAAGTTATCGTTAAATATGTGGGAGCCATTATGGATCTTCAGGTCCCGTTATTGGTTATTGATCGGAGAAGAGTCTCGATCATGTCCGCATAGTTCACAAACCGTAGGGTGACGCAGTTAATGTTCGATGTCGTATATTAGATTGGGAATATGAGATGTAGACCGAATGCTTTTCGGAGTCTCGGATGGATCCAGGACATCACGGGAGGTCCGTAATGGTCTGGAGAGGTAAGATTCATATAAGGAAAGTTATTTTCTGGGGTTTGGAAAAGTTCGGGAATTTTCCGGTGGAAGACCGAGAAGTTTGTAGAAGGTTCCGGAGGGTCCACCAGTGGGCCCACAACCCCGGGAGGGTCCACATGAGCCGAGTGGGTGCAGCCCAGGCCTAATGGGCCAGGCGCACCACACCCTCAAGGCCCAAGCCGGCCACCCTTTAGGGTTTCCCTAAAAATCCTAGGAGGAAAGACTTGGGGGAAGTCCCCCTCCCTCTTTGGATGTCGGCCCTAGGGCTTGGAGGAGGGACCAAGGCAACCCTGGCCGGCCTCCCCTATATAAAGAGGGGAGGGGCAGGGGGCGCGGTCCTCCCTTATCCTCCAACCCTAGCCGCCGCTCTCCTCCTCCACCATAGTCTTGCACCGGCTTGGAAGCCCTGTAAAATCTTCTCCTTGTTGGAGATATGCCCAAGAGGCAATAATAAAAGTGGTTATTATATATATCTTTATGTTTATGATAAATGTTTATATACCATGCTATAATTGTATTAACTGAAACATTGATACATGTGTGATATGTAAACAACAAAGAGTCCCTAGTATGCCTCTTAACTAGCTTGTTGATTAATGGATGATTAGTTTCATAATCATGAACATTGGATGTTATTAATAACAAGGTTATATCATTGTATGAATGATGTAATGGACACACCCAATTAAGCGTAGCATAAGATCTCGTCATTAAGTTATTTGCTATAAGCTTTCGATACATAGTTACCTAGTCCTTATGACCATGAGATCATGTAAATCACTTATACCGGAAAGGTACTTTGATTACATCAAACGCCACTCGCGTAAATGGGTGGTTATAAAGGTGGGATTAAGTATCCGGAAAGTATGAGTTGAGGCATATGGATCAACAAGTGGGATTTGTCCATCCCGATGACGGATAGATATACTCCGGGCCCTCTCGGTGGAATGTCGTCTAATGTCTTGCAAGCATATGAATAAGTTCATAAGAGACCACATACCACGGTACGAGTAAAGAGTACTTGTCAGGAGACGAGGTTGAACAAGGTATAGAGTGATACCGAAGATCAAACCTCGGACAAGTAAAATATCGCGTGACAAAGGGAATTGGTATCGTATGTGAATGGTTCATTCGATCACTAATGTCATCGTTGAATATGTGGGAGCCATTATGGATCTCCAGATCCCGCTATTGGTTATTGGTCGGAGTGAGTACTCAACCATGTCCGCATAGTTCGCGAACCGTAGGGTGACACACTTAAAGTTGGATGTTGAAATGGTAGAACTTGAATATGGAATGGAGTTCGAATATTTGTTCGGAGTCCCGGATGAGATCCCGGACATCACGAGGAGTTCGGAATGGTCCGGAGAATAAGATTCATATATAGGATGTCATTTTATGTGAATAAAATTGACGCGGAAGGTTCTATGGAAGGTTCTAGAAGGTTCTAGAAAAGTCCGGAAGAAACCACCAAGGAAGGTGGAGTCCACATGGGACTCCACCTCCATGGCCGGCCAGCCCTAGTGGGGGAGGAGTCCCAAGTGGACTCCCCCTTAGGGGGCCGGCCACCCCCCCATATGGGAGGTGGAACTCCCACCTCTAGTGGGAGTCCTAGCTGGGCTAGGTTTCCCCACCATATGGAAGGTTTTTGGTTCGGGTCTTATTCGAAGACTTGGAGACCAACCCTTGGGGATCCACCTATATAATGAGGGGCCAAGGGGAGGGGGCCGGCCACCCCAAGACCACAAGCTGGCCGCCCCCCATAGAGTGGCCGGCCACCCCTCCCAAACCCTAGCCGCCCCCTTCTCCTCCATATTGCCCGCGTAGCTTAGCGAAGCTCCGCCGGACTTCTCCACCGCCACCGACACCACGCCGTCGTGCTGTCGGATTCAAGAGGAGCTACTACATCCGCTGCCCGCTGGAACGGGGAGGTGGACGTCGTCTTCATCAACAACCGAACGTGTGACCGAGTACGGAGGTGCTGCCCGTTCGTGGCGCCGAAACCGATCGTGATCAAGATCTTCTACGCGCTTTTGCAAGCGGCAAGTGAACATCTACCGCAGCAACAAGAGCCTCAACTTGTAGGCTTTGGAATCTCTTCAGGGGTGAGACTCGATAATCCCCTCATTGCTACCGTCTTCTAGATTGCATCTTGGCTTGGATTTCGTGTTCGCCGTAGGAAAAATTTTGTTTTCTATGCAACGTTATCCTACAGTGGTATCAGAGCCGTGTCTATGCATAGATGGTTGCACGAGTAGAACACAATGGTTTGTGGGCGTTGATGCTCTTGTTATCTTTAGTTTGAGTACTTTGCATCTTTGTGGCATAGTGGGATGAAGCGGCCCGGACTAACTTTACATGACCGCGTTCATGAGACTTGTTCCTCGTTCGACATGCAACTTGTATTGCATAAGAGGCTTTGCGGGTGTCTCGTCTCTCCTACTATAGTGAAGATTCAATTTACTCTTCTATTGACAACATTAGTATCAACGTTGTGGTTCATGTTCGTAGGTAGATTAGATCTCTCTCGAAAACCCTAAACCACGTAAAATATGCAAACCAAATTAGAGACGTCTAACTTGTTTTTGCAGGGTTTGGTGATGTGATATGGCCATGATATGATGATGAATATGTATGAGATGATCATTATTGTATTGTGGCAACCGGCGAGAGCCTTATGGTTGTCTTTAAATTTCATGTTGAGTAGTATTTCAAAGTAGTTGTAATAGTTGCTACATGGAGAACAATCATGAAGACGGCGTCATTGACCTTGACGCTACGCCAACGATGATGGAGATCATGCCCGAAGATGATGGAGATCATGTCCGTGCTTTGGAGATGAAGATCAAAGGCGCAAAGACAAAAGGGCCATATCATATCACATATGAACTGCATGTGATGTTAATCCTTTTATGCATCTTATTTTGCTTAGATCGCGACGGTAGCATTATAAGATGATCCCTCACTAAAATCTCAAGATAATAAAGTGTTCATCCTTAGTAGCACCGTTGCCAAGACTTGTCGTTTCGAAGCATCTCGTGATGATCGGGTGTGATAGAATCAACAAGTGCATACAACGGGTGCAAGACGGTTTTGCACATGCGGATACTAAGGTGGCCTTGACGAGCCTAGCATGTACAGACATGGTCTCGGAACACGTGATACCGAAAGGTAGAGCATGAATCATATGGATGATATGATGAACACTTTGAGTGTTCGCCATTGAAATCACACCTTGTCTCGTGATGATCGGGCTTAGGTGCGGTGGATTTGGTTCGTGTGATCACTAAGACAATGCGAGGGATATTGTTTTGAGTGGGAGTTCACCTAGATTTTTAATTATGTTGAATTAAAATTTGAACTCAATTTGTCATAAACTTAGTCTAAATTATTGCAAATATATGTTGTAGATATGGCGTCCCCAATCAATTTTAACCAGTTCCTAGAGAAAGAAAAGCTTAAGAGCAACGGTAGCAACTTCACCGACCGGTTCCGTCATGTGAGGATCTTCCTCTCCGGCGGAAATCCGCAATATGTGCTTGATGCACCGCTAGGTGACCCTCCAGCGAAACGAAAACCGATGAAGTAAAGAATGTTTACGCGACTCGGAAAACTCGGTACTCTCAAGTTCAGTGTGCTATCCTATGCAGTCTGGAATCCGATCTTCAAAAATGTTTTGAGCACCACGATCCTCATGAGTTGATAAAAGAGTTGAAGACTATTTTTGAAACTCATGCGGCCGTGGAATGCTATGAAGCATCGAAACAATTTTTCAGTTGCATGATGGAAGAAGGTAGCTCCCTTAGTGAGCACATGCTCGCCATGACCGGGCATGCGAAGAAACTCGATGACATGGAAATAGTTATTCCTAACGGATCGGGGATTAATCGTATCCTTCAATCACTCGCCACCTAGTTACAAGAACTTTGTGATGAACTACAATATGCAGAACATGAACAAAGAGTTACCCGAACTCTTTGCCATGCTTAAAGCTGCCGAGATTGAGATCAAGAAAGAACACCAAGTGTTGATGGTCAACAAGACCACCGGTTTCAAGAAACAGGGCAAGTCTAAGGGAAAATTCAAGAAGGGTGGCAAGAAAGCTGCCACACCTCCTATGAAACCTAAGAACGGCCCTAAGCCCGATGCCGAGTGCTATTACTGCAAGGAGAAGGGACACCGGAAGCGTAATTGCTCCAAGTATTTGGCGGATCCGAAGAGCGGCCTTGTCAAGAAGAAGAAAGAAGGTATATCCGATATACATGTTATAGATGTTTATCTCACTCGGTTCTCGTACTAGTACCTGGGTATTTGATACTCGGTTCGGTTGCTCATATTTGTAACTCGAAACAGGAACTAAAGAATAAACGAAGACTACCGAAAGATGAAGTGACGATGCGCGTTGGAAATGGATCCAAAGTCGATGTGATCGCTGTCGGCACACTTCCTCTACATCTACCTTCGGGATTAGTTTTAAGCCTAAATAATTGTTATTTTGTACCCGCGTTGAGCATGAACATTATATCTGGATCTTGTTTAATGCAAGACGGTTATTCATTCAAGTCCGAGAATAATGGTTGTTCTATTTTTATGAATAATATCTTTTATGGTCGAGCACCCGAAAAGAATGGCTTATTTCTCGTTAGATCTCGATAGTAATGATACACATATACATAACATTGATGCTAAGCGAATTAAATTGAATGATAATTCTACTTATATGTGGCACTCGTCGTCTTGGTCATATTGGAGTGAAACGCATGAAGAAACTCCATACCGATGGATTACTTGAATCACTTGACTTTGAGTCACTTGATAGATGCGAAGCATGTCTGATGGGAAAAATGACTAAGACTCCATTTTCTGGTATGATGGAGCGAGCTACTGACTTATTAGAAATCATACATACCGATGTGTGCGGACCAATGAGCGTAGCATCGCGCGGTGGTTATCGTTATGTTCTAACCTTCACGGATGATCCGAGTAGATATGGGTATATCTATTTCATGAAACATAAATCCGAAACTTTCGAGAAGTTTAAGGAATTCCAAAGTGAAGTAGAAAATCAACGTAACAAGAAGATCAAATTTCTACGATCTGATCGCGGAGGTGAATATCTGAGTTATGAGTTTGGCATGCATTTAAAGAAATGCGGAATACTTTCACAATTGACTCCGCCAGGAACACCTCAACGAAACGGTGTGTCCGAACGTCGTAATCGAACTCTCTTAGATATGGTTCGTTCTATGATGTCTCTTACTGATTTGCCGTTATCATTTTGGAGTTATGCATTAGAGACAGCCGCATTCACTTTAAATAGAGCACCATCAAAATCCGTTGAAACGACACCGTATGAATTATGGTTTAATAAGAAACCTAAGCTGTCGTTCCTAAAAGTTTGGGGTTGCGAAGCCTATGTAAAGAAGTTACAACCGGACAAGCTAGAACCCAAAGCGGAGAAATGCGTCTTCATAGGATACCCTAAGGAAACTATAGGGTACACTTTCTATCACAGATCCGAAGGCAAAATCTTTGTTGCTAAGAACGGAACCTTTCTTGAGAAAGAATTTCTCACTAAAGAAGTGATCTGGAAGAAAAGTAGAACTCGATGAGATTGATGAATCTATACTCGTTGATCGGAGTAGCGCAATGACCGGAAGCTGTACCTGTACCGCCTACACCGGCAACCGAGGAAGCTAATGATAATGATCATGAAACTTCGAACGAGGAAACTATCGAACCTCGCGGATCGACAAGGGAACGTGCCACTCCTGATTGGTATGATCCTTGTCTAAATGTCATGATTGTAGATAACAATGATGAGGATCCTGCGACATATGAAGAAGCGATGATGAGCCCAGATTCCAACAAATGGCAAGAAGCCATGAAATCCGAAATGGGATCCATGTATGATAACAAAGTATGGACTTTGGTAGACTTACCTGATAGCCGAAAGGCTGTCGAGAATAAATGGATCTTCAAGAGAAAAACAGATGCCGATGGTAATATTACTTGTCTATAAAGCTCGACTTGTCGCAAAGGGTTTCCGACAAATTCAAGGAGTTGACTACGATGAGACTTTCTCACCTGTAGCGAAGCTAAAATCGTGAGGATTTTGTTAGCAATAGCTGCATTTTTCGATTATGAGATTTGGCGAGATGGATGTCAAAACAGCATTCCTTAATGGAGACATTGAGGAAGAGTTGTATATGGTACAACCCAAAGGTTTTGTCGATCCTAAAAATGCTGACAAAGTATGCAAACTTCAGCGTTCAATCTATGGACTGAAGCAAGCATCAAGAAGTTGGAACCGACATTTTGATAAGGTGATCAAAGACTTCGGGTTTATACAGTGTCATGGAGAGGCCTGGTATTTACAAGAAAGTGAGTGGGAGCTCCGTAGCATTCCCGATATTATATGTAGATGACATATTATTGATCGGGAATGATATAGAACTACTAAGCGAGTGTTAAAGGTTATTTGAATAATAGTTTTTCAATGAAAGACCTTGGTGAAGCATCGTATATATTAGGCATCAAGATTTATAGAGATAGATCAAGACGCCTAATAGGGCTATCACGAGTACATACCTGGACAAGATTCTAAAGAAGTTTAGAATGGACGAAAGTAAGAAAGGATTCTTACCTATGTTACCAGGCAAGGTCTTGAGTAAGACTCAAGGTCCGGCTACGGCAGAAGAAAGAGAAAGGATGAGTAAGATCCCCTATGCCTCGGCGATAGGCTCTATCATGTATGCCATGCTATGTACTAGACCGGATATAGCACATGCTCGTTAGTTTGACTAGCGAGATATCAAAGTGATCCGGGAATGGAACACTGGACAGCGGTCAAGAATATCCTGAAGTACTTGAAAAGAACTAAGGATATGTTTCTTTGTTATGGAGGTGACCAAGAGCTCGTTGTAACAAGTTACACCGATGCAAGTTGGAACACCGATCCCGATGACTCTAAGTCACGGTCCGGGTACGTGTTTATATTGAATGGTGCTGCGATGAGTCGGGCAAGCTCGAAGCGATGCACGGTGGCGAAGTCTTCAACGGAATCGAGTACATAGCGGCTTCGGAGGCTTCATCGAAGCGGTATGGATGAAGAGGTTCATTGTAGAGCTCGGTGTGGTTCCTAGTGCATTGGACCCATTAATCATTTACTCGTGATAACATGGGTGCCATCGCCAATGCACAAGAGCCAAGGTCACACAAGAGGTCTGAAGCATATCAAGCTGCGTTACCACTCGATTCGCGAGTACATCGAAGATGGAGAAGTAAAGATTTGCAAAGTACACACCGATCCGAATGTAGCAGATCCGTTGACTAAAGCTCTCCCTAGGGCAAAGCATGACCAACACCAGAATGCCATGGGTGTTAGGTACCTTACAATGTAATCTAGATTATTGACTCTAGTGCAAGTGGGAGATCTGTTGGAGATATGCCCAAGAGGCAATAATAAAAGTGGTTATTATATATATCTTTATGTTTATGATAAATGTTTATATACCATGCTATAATTGTATTAATCGAAACATTGATACATGTGTGATATGTAAACAACAAAGAGTCCCTAGTATGCCTCTTAACTAGCTTGTTGATTAATGGATGATTAGTTTCATAATCATGAACATTGGATGTTATTAATAACAAGGTTATATCATTGTATGAATGATGTAATGGACACACCCAATTAAGCGTAGCATAAGATCTCGTCATTAAGTTATTTGCTATAAGCTTTCGATACATAGTTACCTAGTCCTTATGACCATGAGATCATGTAAATCACTTATACTGGAAAGGTACTTTGATTACATCAAACGCCATCTGCGTAAATGGGTGGTTATAAAGGTGGGATTAAGTATCCGGAAAGTATGAGTTGAGGCATATGGATCAACGGTGGGATTTGTCCATCCCGATGACGGATAGATATACTCTGGGCCCTCTCGGTGGAATGTCGTCTAATGTCTTGCAAGCATATGAATAAGTTCATAAGAGACCACATACCACGGTACGAGTAAAGAGTACTTGTCAGGAGACGAGGTTGAACAAGGTATAGAGTGATACCGAAGATCAAACCTCGGACAAGTAAAATATCGCGTGACAAAGGGAATTGGTATCGTATGTGAATGGTTCATTCGATCACTAATGTCATCGTTGAATATGTGGGAGCCATTATGGATCTCCAGATCCCGCTATTGGTTATTGGTCGGAGTGAGTACTCAACCATGTCCGCATAGTTCGCGAACCGTAGGGTGACACACTTAAAGTTGGATGTTGAAATGGTAGAACTTGAATATGGAATGGAGTTCGAATATTTGTTCGGAGTCCCGGAGGAGATCCCGGACATCACGAGGAGTTCCGAATGGTCGGAGAATAAGATTCATATATAGGATGTCATTTTATGTGAATAAAATTGACGCGGAAGGTTCTATGGAAGGTTCTAGAAGGTTCTAGAAAAGTCCGGAAGAAACCACCAAGGAAGGTGGAGTCCACATGGGACTCCACCTCCATGGCCGGCCAGCCCTAGTGGGGAGGAGTCCCAAGTGGACTCCCCCTTAGGGGCCGGCCACCCCCATATGGGAGGTGGAACTCCCACCTCTAGTGGGAGTCCTAGGCTGGCTAGGTTTCCCCACCATATGGAAGGTTTTTGGTTTGGGTCTTATTCGAAGACTTGGAGACCAACCCTTGGGGATCCACCTATATAATGAGGGGCCAAGGGGAGGGGGCCGGCCACCCAAGACCACAAGCTGGCCGCCCCCCATAGAGTGGCCGGCCACCCCTCCCAAACCCTAGCCGCCCCCTTCTCCTCCATATTGCCCGCGTAGCTTAGCGAAGCTCCGCCGGACTTCTCCACCGCCACCAGACACCACGCCGTCGTGCGTGCCGGATTCAAGAGGAGCTACTACTTCCGCTGCCCGCTGGAACGGGGAGGTGGACGTCGTCTTCATCAACAACCGAACGTGTGACCGAGTACGGAGGTGCTGCCCGTTCGTGGCGCCGGAACCGATCGTGATCAAGATCTTCTACGCGCTTTTGCAAGCGGCAAGTGAACATCTACCGCAGCAACAAGAGCCTCATCTTGTAGGCTTTGGAATCTCTTCAGGGGTGAGACTCGATAATCCCCTCGTTGCTACCGTCTTCTAGATTGCATCTTGGCTTGGATTTCGTGTTCGCCGTAGGAATTTTTTTGTTTTCTATGCAACGTTATCCTACACTCCTCCACCACCACCACCACGTTGTCGTGCTGCTTGGATTTCTAGGAGATCTACCACACCTCCGCTGCCCACTGTAAAGGGGAGAGGAAGGACTTCATCGACACCATACGTGCGACCGAGTACGGAAGTGCTGTCGGATTGCAGCACCAGAACGATCGTCTATATCAACCACGAGATCTGATCTCGTTTAGGCTTTGGATCTTCGAGGTTTAGTCTCTCTTATTTCTCGTTGCTCCGATATTCATTGATCAGATCTTGGCTTTTCCTAGATTGGATCTTGGTTTTGTTCTTCTTCACGGTAGAATTTTTTTGTTTTCTATGCATCGAACACATCAGTGGTATCAGAGCCATGTCTATGCATAGATCTGTTGCACGATTAGTACACAATGGTTTTGTGGACGTTGATGCTTTTGTTGTCTCCTGCTTTTTGTGCACTTTTCATCTTGCGGGATGGGGGGATGAAGTGGCCCGAGCTAACTTTACATGACCTCGTTTATGAGACTTGTTCCATGCTTGACATGCAACTTATATTGCATAAGTGGCTTTGCTGGTGTCTGTCTCTCCCACCATAGTTAAAATCCAATTTTCAATCTACACTTGACAACACTTGTATCAGCGGTGTGGTTCTTGTTCGTAGGTAGATCGGATCTTACTCGAAAGCCCCAAACCACGTAAAACATGCAAATACTTTTTAGAGGCGTCTAACTTGTTTTTGCGGGGGGGGGGGGGCATGTGATGTGATATGGCTATGTGGTGGTGACTATATTTGGTGTATGAGATGTTCACTATTGTATTATGGCAACCGGTAGGAGCCTAATGGTTGTCTTTAATTTTGTTAAGACCTACATGTCTATTCATCATGTAATAGCTTTATTTCAAGTAGTTGTTATAGTTGCTATTAGTGATGGACAACCATGAAGCGGAGCCACTGACCTTGACGCCATGCTGGTGATGATGGAGATCATGTCCGTGCTTTGGAGATGGATATCAAAAGCACAAGAAGAAAGATCATATCATATCACATATTATGAATTGCATGTGATATTAATCCTTTATGCATCTTATTTTGCTTAGATCACGACGATAGCATTATAAGATGATCCATCTCTCTAAATATCAAGATAATAAAGTGTTCGTCCTTAGTAGGCACCGTTTCTAAGACTCGTCGTTTCGAAGCATCACGTGATGATCGGATGTTATAGATTCTACGTGTGCATACAACGGGTGCAAGCCAGATTTGCACATGCGAATACTAAGGTTAACCTGGACGAGTCTAGCATGTACAGACATGGTCTCGGAACACGGGATACCGAAAGGTAGAACATGAATCATATGAATGATATGATCAACATGTTGAATGTTCGCCTTTGAAGCTACATCTTCTCTTGTGAAGACCGGACTTGGTGTAGTGGATTTGGTTCGTGTAATCACAAAGAAACTATCAGGGATATTGTTTTGAGTGGGAGTTCACCTACTTAATTTAATAATTAAAATGAACTAAATTTATCATAAACTTAGTCTAAACTCTTTGCAAATATGTTGTAGATCATGGCGGCCCCCAGCATCAATTTTAATCAGTTCCTAGAGAAATAAAAGCTTAAGAACAATGGAAGCAACTTTACGAACTCGATCTGTAATGTGAGGATTATCCTCACCGCTGGACATCTGCTCTATGTGCTTGATGCACCGCTAGGTGCCCCACCTGCAGAAAGTGCTCCCGATGATGTGAAAAATGTTTTCATCACTCGGAAGAATCATTACTCCACAGTTCAGTGTGCCCTTCTATACGGCCTGGAGGCAGAGCTTCAAAAGCGTTTTGAAAACCACGACCCTTATGAGATAGTCCGTGATCTCAAAATGATATTTGAAACTCATGCGGCCGTGGAAAGCTATGAAGCCTCAGAACGGTTCTTTGGCTGTAAGATGGAAGAGGGTAGCTCCGTTAGCGAGCATGTGCTCAAAATGTCTGGGCACGCGAAGAAGCTCAATGACTTGGGAATTGTGATACCTAGCCAGTTGGGTATTCATCGTGTCATCCAATCACTGCCACCTAGTTATAAGAACTTCGTGATGAACTACAACATGCAGAACATGAACAAGGAGTTACCTGAACTCTTCTCCATGCTAAAAACTGCTGAGGTGGAGATAAAGAAAGAGCACCAAGTGTTGATGGTCAACAAAGACCACCAGTTTCAAGAAGCAGGGCAAGCCTAACAAAAGGGGCAACTTCAAGAAGGGCGGCAAGAAAGCTGTTGCACCTCCTAAGAAGCCCAAGGCTAGCCCTAAGCCTGATACTGCGTCCTTTTACTACAAGGATGACGGGCACAGGAAGCGCAATTGCCCCAAGTACCTGGCAGATCTGAAGAGCGGCCAAGTCAAAAATAAAGGTATATTTGATATACATGTTATTGATGTTTATCTCACTAGTAATCGTAGCAGTGCCTGTGTATTTGATACTGGTTCGGTTGATGACATTTGTAACTCGAAACAGGAGTTGCGGAATAAACGGAGACTAGCGAGGGACGAGGTGAAGATGCGCATTGGAAATGGATCCTAGGTCGATGTGATCGCCGTCGGCACGCTCCCTCTACATCTACCTTCGGGATTAGTTTTAAATCTGAATAATTGTTATTTGGTGCCTGCTTTAAGCATGAACATTATATCTGAATCTTGTTTCTTGCGAGACGGTTATTCGTTTAAGTCAGAGAATAATGATTTTTCTATTTTTATGAATAATATATTTTATGGTCATGGACCTGAGATGAATGGTTTATTCTTGTTAAATCTCGATAGTAGTGATACACATGTTTATAACATTGATGTTAAATGAATTAAATTGAATGATAATTCTACATATATGTGGCACTGTCGTCTTGGTCACATTGGAGTGAAGCGCATGAAGAAACTCCATTCCGATGGACTTCTTGAATCACTTGATTTTTAATCACTTCATAGATGTGAAGCATGTCTAATGGGTAAAATGACTAAGACTCCATTCTCTGGTATAATGGAGCGAGCTACAAACTTATAGGAAATCATACATATCGATGTGTGCGGACCAATGAGTGTAGCATCGCGCGGTGGTTATCGTTATGTTCTAACCTTCACGGATGATCTGAGTAGATATGGGTATATTTACTTTATGAAACACAAGTCCGAAACTTTCGAGAAGTTTAAGGAATTCCAAAGTGAAGTAGAAAATCAACGTAACAAGAAGATTAAGTTTCTACGTTCTGATCGCGGAGGTGAATATCTGAGTTATGAGTTTGGCATGCATTTAAAGAAATGCGGAATACTTTCACAGTTGACACCGCCGGGAACACCACATTACAATGGTGTGTCTGAACGTCGTAATCGAAATCTCTTAGATATGGTTCGATCTATGATGTCTCTTACCAATTTGCCGTTATCGTTTTGGGGTTATGCATTAGAGACAGCCGCATTCACTTTAAATAGGGTACCATCTAAATCCGTTGAAACAACACCGTATGAATTATGGTTTGGTAAGAAACCTAAGTTGTCGTTCCTTAATGTTTAGGGTTGTGAAGCTTATGTAAATAAGTTAGAACCTGACAAGCTTGAACCCAAAACGAAGAAATGCGTCTTCATAGGATACCCTAAGGAAACTATTGGGTATATCTTCTATCACAGATCCGAAGGCCAAGTTTTCGTTGCCAAAAACGGATCCTTTCTTGAGAAGGAGTTTCTCCCGAAAGAAGTGACTGGAATGAAAGTAGAACTCGACGACGTTATTGAACCTTCACTCGGACTTGAGAGTAGCGCAGCACCGGAAGATGTTCCTGCGCCGCCTGCACCGATAAGAGAGGAAGCAAATGATGATGATGATCATGAAACTTCGAACGAAGTTGCTACTGAACCTCGCAGGTCGACGAGGGTCAGTACCACTCCTGATTGGTATGACCCCTGTCTAAATGTCATGATTGTGGACAACAATGATTAAGACCCTGCGACATATGAGGAAGCAATGATGAGCCCAGATTCCAACAAATGGCAAGAGGCCATGAAATCCGAAATGGGATCCATGTATGATAACCAAGTGGACTTTGGTAGACTTACCTGATAGCCGCAAGGCTATTAAGAATAAATGTCTCTTTAAAAGAAAAATAGATGCTGATGGTAATATTTGTTGGAGATATGCCCAAGAGGCAATAATAAATTAGTTATTGTTATATCTTTGTGTTCATGATAAATGTTTACATCCCATGCTATAATTGTATTAACCGAAACATTGATACATGTGTGTTATGTAAACAACAAGGAGTCCCTAGTAAGCCTCTTGTATAACTAGCTTGTTGATTAATAGATGATCATGTTTCGTGATCATGAACATTGGATGTTGTTAATAACAA
Source organism: Lolium rigidum (assembly GCF_022539505.1). Taxonomy (NCBI): domain Eukaryota; kingdom Viridiplantae; phylum Streptophyta; class Magnoliopsida; order Poales; family Poaceae; genus Lolium; species Lolium rigidum. The sequence continues at coordinate 287,262,506 of NC_061509.1, read as the reverse complement.
GGTTATGTCATTGGGTGAATGATATAATGGACATACACCCAAATAAGCGTAGCATGAGATCAAGTCATTAAGTTCAACTTGCTATAAGCTTTCGATACATAGTTACCTAGTCCTTCGACCATGAGATCATGTAAATCACTTACACCGAAAGGGTACTTTGATTACATCAAACTCCATTGCGTAAATGAGTGGTTATAAAGATGGGATTAAGTATTCGGAAAGTGTGAGTTGAGGCATATAGATCAACAGTGGGATTTGTCCATCCCGATGACGGATAGATATACTCTGGGCCCTCTCGGTGGAATGTCATCTGATTAGCTTGCAAGCATGTGATTGGATCACAAGAGATGACATACCATGGTACGAGTAAAGAGTACTTGTCAGAAACGAGGTTGAACTAGGTATGGAGATATCGATGATCGAACCTCGGACAAGTAAAGTATCGCGTGACAAAGGGAATCGGTATCGTATGTAAATGGTTCAATCGATCACTAAGTTATCGTTGAATGTGTGGGAGCCATTATGGATCTCCAGGTCCCGCTATTGGTTATTGGTCGGAGGGAGTCTCGACCATGTCTGCATAGTTCACGAACCGTAGGGTGACGCGCTTAAGGTTCGATGTCGCATAAGTAGATTCAGAATATGAGATGGAGACCGAAGTTTGTTCGGGGTCTCGGATGGGATCCAGGACATCATGAGGAGGTACGGAATGGTCCGGAGAATAAGATTCATATAAGGAAAGTTAATTTCTAGGTTTCGGAAAAGTTCGGGATTTTTCCGGTGAAAGACCGGGAAGGTTCTAGAAGGTTCCGGGGGTCCCACCAGTGGGCCCACGACCCTAGGAGGCCTAGCATGGGCCGAGGGGATTCACCCTAGCCTAATGGGCCAGGGGCACATGCCCCTCAAGGCCCAAGTCGGCCACCCTTAGGGTTTTCCCCAAAACCCTAGGGGGGATCAACTTGGGGGGAAGAATTCCCCCTCCCCCCTTTGGCCGCCCTAGATGGGTTTGGGGCATTGGGGGGCCACCCAAACCGACCTCCCCCCTATATAAAGAGGGCAGGGGGAAGGGGGCGTTCACCCCTTCTAGACCTAGCTCTGGCCGCCCCCCTCTCTCCTCCATAGTGCTGCTCCGGCTTGGCGAAGCCCTGCAGCTTTTTTCCTCCACCACCACCACCACGCCGTCGTGCTGCTGGGATTCCGAGGGGATCTACCACACCTCCGCTGCCCGCTGGAACGGGGAGAGGACGGGCTTCATCGACACCGTACGCACGACCGAGTACGGAAGTGCTGCCGAATTGCAGCACTGGATGATCGACTACATCAACAACGAGATCTAATCTCGTAGGCTTTGGAAATCTTCGAGGTTTAGTCTCACATACATCTCATTGCTTCGATCTTCATAGATTAGATCTTGGCTTTTCCTAGATTGGATCTTGGTTTTGTTCTTGTTCACGGTATAAAAATTTTGTTTTCTATGCAACGAACCCATCAGTGGTATCAGAGCCGTGTCTATGCATAGATCTGTTGCACGAGTAGAACACAATGGTTTTGTGGGCGTTGATGCTCTTGTTGTTTTTGGTTAGTGTACTTTGCATCTTGCGGGATGGTGGGATGAAGCGGCCCGGGCTAACTTTACATGACCGCGTCTCATGAGACTTGCTCCACGCTTGACATGCAACTTGTATTGCATAAGTGGATTTGCGGGTGTCTGTCTCTCCCACCATAGTGAAGATCCAATTTACTCTTTCTATTGACAACACTAGTATCACCGTTGTGGTTCATATTCGTAGGTAGATTGGATCTTACTCGAAAACCCTAAACCACGTAAAATATGCAAACCAAATTAGAGGCGTCTAACTTGTTTTTGCAGGGGTTTGGTGATGTGATATGGCCATGATGTGATGATGATTATATTTGATGTATGAGATGTTCATTGTTGTATTATGGCAACCGGCAGGAGCCTAATGGTTGTCTTTAAATTTGTTAAGACCTGCGTGTCTATTCATCATGTAATAGCTTTATTTCAAGTAGTTGTTATAGTAGCTATAAGTGATGACAACCACGAAGCGGCGCCATGGACCTTGGTGCAATGCTGGTGATGATGGAGATCATACTTGTGTGCTTTGGAGATGGAGATCAAAAGCACAAGAAGAAAGGCCATATCATATCACATATTATGAATTGCATGTGATGTTAATCATTTATGCATCTTGTCTTGCTTAAATCGCGACGGTAGCATTATAAGATGATCCCTCACATTAATATCAAGATAATAAAGTGTTCTCCCCTCGTATGCACCGTTGCTATAGTTCGTCGTTTTGAAGCATCTCGTGATGATCGGATGTGATAGACTCTACGTTCACATACAACGGGTGTAAGCCATGTTGCACGCGCGGAAATACTTGGGTTTGCTTGGCGAGCCTAGCATGTACAGACATGGCCTCGGACACAAGAAACCGAAAGGTTGAACACGAGTCATCTCACGTGATGATCGGTTTTGGTGTAGTGGATATGGATCGTGTGCCACTAAACAACTATGAGGGATGTTGTATTAAGTGGGAGTTCATTAGTAATTAGATTAAAACATGAACTAATTATCATGAACATAGTCTGAATAGTATATTGAATTAAATTTGTAGAATTGGCATCCGTTATGTACCATGCGCTAGTCTTGCAATTGAGATAGAAATACTGTTAAGTCTGACAAGTAACTTTACGAACTGGTACCGTATTGTTAAAGAATCAAGAAATGATTAAGTCCTATTGCAAACTTTTAGTAAACCTCACATTTTTTATTCAAAGAGCAATGGTTTCAATTAGTACCTAAAATCATCTTGTCTCCGTAAAACTTGAAGTTCAAATCCGTTTGAAAAGTGAGGAGCTGAAAATTTTGTTTTCAGAAATAAGCAAGGTATGAGATATATGTGATATCTAAGACCTTAGTGCAAGATGATAGAATATAATTTAGTGAGACTACATAAACTCATAAGTTTTATGGGAATGTACGAAGGTTGAAGACGCTAGGCGTCCCGATCCTCCAACTAGTTGGGCACTAACGATATTCGCATATCCATGAAGTGATCATCCTTAGTATGCACTGTTGCTAAGACTCGTCGTTTCGAAGCATCATGTGATGATCGGGTGTGATAGATTCTACGTGTGCATACAACGGGTGCAAGCCAGATTTGCACATGCAAATACTGAGGTTAAACTTTATGAGCCTAGCATGTACAGACATGGTCTCGGAAAGTCGTCATGATTTGATGGATAACATTTATGAGTGAAATTGTTCATCACATTAAAAGGTTACTAATAGTGAAATCTGGAACACTTGTCTTGTGATGATCAACTTCAAAGTAAGAACCTCAAGGTTATTAGTATTTGACCAATGGACCTAGAAGTTATTGAAGGTGAAGTGTTTTCTGAGAATGAGGAAAACTAAAAGAGAAACTACAAAAGATTTTGGCAGAAAGAAAGAAAAGACTAGAAAGTCTAGCTCAGGTGTATATAGATGATATACATGTTATGAATGTATTCTTTGATTGGTCACACAATGACGTTCTTGGGTAGTTGTACCATATTGGTTGGTATGAGATGTCATACAAGACAACGCAATACAAGAATTCAATGGCCTAAGTGACTGATAAGGAATGTGGTATTAATGTAAGTCTGGAACAAAAATAAAGTGTTATTATGTTCGTCATTGGCATTCTACCTAGCCTTTTTAAGATTTATAATAAAGAACTTTACAATCGTTGTTATGTTCTAGTCAAATGAAAACAATGAGTTGTTCAAATTATGACAGTATTCCATGTACGATGGATAAGTTATTATAAATTTTTGTGGTGAAACACACATGCATAACACTGACGCTAAAATGCCATAAGGCAAATGATGTGAAATCCACTTATTAGTGGAACCGCCATTTAGGTCATGTTAGAAAGGAACGCATGAAGAAACTCCATGCAAATGGATTTTTGGAGTCATTTGATTTTTAAATCGTTTGGCGCTTGCAAATCTCTTCTAAAGAGAATGACTGAAATATCGTTCAAAGGCCAAGAGTTGAATGGGCAACTAACTTAGTGGAAACATACATGATGATGTATGTGGTTCACTGGGCATAGTTGTGTGCGGGAGATTCTTCCACTTCATGAAAACTTCCAACAATGAATTGAGTATATATATGTGGATATATTCGATAAGGAAGAAGTTTGAAACGTTTGAAAGGATTCAAATAAATTTCAGCATGAAGTGGAAATCATCGTAATAGAAAAGTCAAATATCTATGATTGGATCATGGTGGAAATATTTTAATTACGAGTTTTAGCGAACATCTAAGAGAGTTATGAAATAGTTCTACAACTCATGTTTCTTGGAGTATCATAGTGGTGATGGAGTTTCCAAGAGACGTATCCAAACCTTGTTGGGTTAATGATGAGATAATATAAAATGATGCCATTATATTTTTGTGGATTATGCTTTAGAGACTGATACGTCTCAAACGTATCTATAATTTCTTATGTTCGATGCTACTTTATTGATGATACTCACATGTTTTATACATACTTTATGTCATATTTATGCATTTTCCGGCACTAACCTATTGACGAGATGCCGAAGATCCAGTTGCTGTTTTCTGCTGTTTTTGGTTTCAGAAATCCTAGTAAGGAAATATTCTCGGAATTGGACGAAATCAACGCCCAGGGTCTTATTTTTCCACGAAGCTTCCAGAAGACCGAAAGGGAAACAAAGTGGGGCGACGAGGCACCGACACAACAGGGCGGCGCGGCCCAGGTCTTGGTCGCGCGGCCCTGGCGTGTGGGGCCCTCGTGTCGCCCCTAAACCTACCCTTCCGCCTACTTAAAGCCTTCGTCGCGAATACCCCAGTACCGAGAGCCACGATACGGAAAACCTTCCAGAGACGCCGCCGCCGCCAATCCCATCTCGGGGGATTCAGGAGATCGCCTCCGGCACCCTGCCGGAGAGGGGAATCATCTCCCGGAGGACTCTTCATCGCCATGATCGTCTCCGGATTGATGTGTGAGTAGTTCACACCCCTGGACTATGGGTCCATAGAAGTAGCTAGATGGTCGTCTTCTCCTCATGTGCTATCATTGTTCGATCTTGTGAGCTGCCTAACATGATCAAGATCATCTATTTGTAATGCTACATGTTGCGTTTGTTGGGATCCGATGAATATGGAATACTATGTTATGTTGATTATCAATCTATCATCTATGTGTTGTTTATGATCTTGCATGCTCTCCGTTGCTAGTAGAGGCTCTGGCCAAGTTGATACTTGTAACTCCAAGAGGGAGTATTTATGCTCGATAGTGGGTTCATGCCTCCATTAAATGCGGGACGAGTGACGGAAAGTTCTAAGGTTGTGGATGTGGTGTTGCTACTAGGGATAAAACATCAATGCTATGTCTAAGGATGTATTTGTTGATTACATTACGCACCATACTTAATGCAATTGTCTGTTGTTTGCAACTTAATACTGGAAGGGGTTCGGACGATAACCTGAAGGTGGACTTTTTAGGCATAGATGCATGCTGGATAGCGGTCTATGTACTTTGTCGTAATGCCCAATTGAATTCCACATTACTCATCATGATATGTATGTGCATTGTCATGCCCTCTCTATTTGTCAATTGCCCAACTGTAATTTGTTCACCCAACATGCTAATTCTTATCGGAGAGACACCACTAGTGAACTGTGGACCCCGGTCCAATTCTTTTACATCGAATATAATCTACTGCAATACTTGTTCTTACTATTCTTTGCAAACATCATTTTCCACACTATACATCTAATCATTTGTTACAGCAAGCCGGTGAGATTGACAACCTCACTGTTAAGTTGGGACAAAGTACTTGGATTGTGTTGTGCAGGTTCCACGTGGCGCCGGAATCTCTGGTGTTGCGCCGCACTACACTCCGCCACCAACAACCTTCAACGTGCTTCTTGACTCCTACTGGTTCGATAAACCTTGGTTTCTTGCGAGGAAAACTTGCTGCTGTACACATCATACCTTCCTCTTGGGGTGCCCAACGGACGAGTGCTTTACCGTCACAAGGAAGCTACTTTACGGGGCCGTTGCAATCCAACTCCCACGTCGACAGCTCTTTTTCTGGCGCCGTTGCCGGGGAGATCAAGACTGCAAGGGGAGTCTCCCACTTCCAATCTCTTTACTTTGTTTTTGTCTTGCTTTACTTTACTTTATTTACTGCTTTGTTTGTTCATTATATCAAAAATACAAAAAAAATTAGTTACTTGCATTTACTTTATTTACTATCTTGTTTGCGTTCTCTATATCAAAAACACAAAAAAATTAGTTACTTGCATTTACTTTATCTAGTTTGCTTTATTTACTATTGCTAAAATGGGTACTCCTGAAAATACTAAGTTGTGTGACTTCACTAGCACAAATAATAATGATTTCTTTTGCACACCTATTTCTCCACCTGCTACTACAGCAGAATTCTTTGAAATTAAACCTGCTTTACTGAATCTTGTTATGAGAGAGCAATTTTCTGGTGTTAGTTCTGATGATGCTGCTGCCCATCTTAATAATTTTGTTGAACTTTGTGAGATGCAAATGTATAAGGATTTAGATGGTGACATTATAAAATTAAAATTGTTTCCTTTCTCCTTAAGAGGAAGAGCTAAAGATTGGTTGCTATCTTTGCCTAAGAATAGTATTGATTCATGGACTAAATGTAAGGATGCTTTCATTGGTAGATATTATCCTCCTGCTAAAATTATATCTTTGAGAAGTAGCATAATGAATTTTAAGCAATTGGATAATGATCATGTTGCTCAAGCATGGGAAAGAATGAAATCTTTGGTTAAAAATTGCCCTACCCATGGACTGACTACTTGGATGATCATCCAAACCTTCTATGCAGGATTAAATTTTTCTTCGCGGAACTTATTGGATTCAGCTGCTGGAGGTACTTTTATGTCCATCACTCTAGGCGCCGCAACAAAGCTTCTTGATGATATGATGATTAATTACTCTGAATGGCACACGGAAAGAGCTCCACAAGGTAAGAAGGTAAATTCTGTTGAAGAAACCTCCTCCTTGAGTGATAAGATTGATGCTATAATGTCTATGCTTGTGAATGGTAGATCGAATGTTGATCCTAATAATGTTCCGTTAGCTTCATTGGTTGCCCAAGAAGAACATGTTGATGTGAACTTCATTAAAAATAATAATTTCAACCACAATGCTTATCGGAATAATTCTAGTAACAACTATAGGCCATATCCTTCTCATAATAGTAATGGTTATGGTAATTCTTATGGGAATTCTTACAAAAATAATAGGAATGTACCCTCTGGTCTTGAAGCCATGCTTAAAGAATTTATTAGTACACAAACTGCTTTTAATAAATCTGTTGAAGAAAAGCTTGGTAAAATTGATATTCTTGCTTCTAAGGTTGATAGTCTTGCTGCTGATGTTGATCATTTGAAATCGAAAGTTATGCCTAATGAAGATAAAGATAATAAGTCATTTGCTACAGCAAACGCCATCCAAGTTCGAATTAATGAGAATATTAGATTGATGGCTGAATTGAGTGCTAGGTGGGAAAAAGAAGAAAATGTTAAAGAGAATAATGTAGCTAAAGTTTGGACTATTACCACCACTAGTAATGATAATTCTTCACATTTTGCTACACCTCCTACTATCAATGGTAAAATAATTGGTGTTGGCAATGTTTATACTCCTAATGCAAAGCGTTTAAAACTGCCTGAAACTGCTAAAACTGCTGAAACTGCTTGTGATAAAACTGCTGAATTTTTTTCCAACATTGGGGACAATGATCCCATTGCTTTAGATTATAATGATTTAGATTTTGATGATTGTAACATCTCTGAAGTTATAAAGTTCTTACAAAAACTTGCTAAAAGTCCTAATACTAGTGCTATAAATTTGGCCTTTACAAAACATATTACAAATGCTCTCATAAAAGCTAGAGAAGAGAAACTAAAACTTGAAACTTCTATTCCTCGGAAGTTAGAGGATGGTTGGGAGCCCATCATTAAGATGAAGGTCAAAGATTTTGATTGTAATGCTTTATGTGATCTTGGTGCAAGTATTTCCGTTATGCCTAAGAAAATCTATAATATGCTTGACTTGCCACCATTGAAAAATTGTTATTTGGATGTTAATCTTGCTGATAATTCTACAAAGAAACCTTTGGGGTGGATTGATAATGTTCGCATTACTGTTAACAATAACCTTGTCCCCGTTGATTTTGTTGTTTTGGATATTGAATGCAATGCATCTTCTCCCATTATATTGGGAAGACCTTTTCTTCAAACTGCTGGTGCTATTATTGATATGAAGGAAGGTAATGTTAAATATCAATTTCCTCTCAAGAAAGGTATGGAACACTTCCCTAGAAAGAGAATGAAGTTACCTTTTGATTCTATTATTAGAACAAATTATGATGTTGATGCTTCATCTCTTGATAACACTTGATACACACTTTCTGCGCCTAGCTGCGCTTATGGGAGACAACCCATGATTTTACTACAGCATTTTTGTTTTATATTTGAGCCTTGTAAGTTTTTACTACTGTAGAAACCTCTCCTTATCTTTATTTTATTGCATTGTTGTGCCAAGTAAAGTCTTTAATGATAAAGTTCATACTAGATTTGGATTACTGCGCAGAAACAGTTTTCTTGCTGTCACGAAATTGAGTCGCTACGTCTGTAGGTAACTCAGAAAATATGCCAATTTACGTGCGTGATCCTCAGATATGTACGCAACTTTCATTAGTTTTGAGTTTTCTCATTTGAGCAAGTCTGGTGCCCCAGAAAAATTCATCTTTACGGACTGTTCTGTTTTGACAGATTCTGCCTTTTATTTCGCATTGCCTGTTTTGCTATGTTTGATGGATTTCTTTGTTCCATTAACTTTCAGTAGCTTTGTGCAATATCCAGAAGTGTTAAGAATGATTATGTCACCTCTGAACATGCGAATTTTTGATTATGCACTAACCCTCTAATGAGTTTGTTTCGAGTTTGGTGTGGAGGAAGTTTTCAAGGATCAAGAGAGGAGGATGATACAATATGATCAAGGAGAGTGAAAGCTCTAAGCTTGGGGATGCCCCCGTGGTTCATCCCTGCATATTTTAAGAAGACTAAAGCATCTAAGCTTGGGGATGCCCAAGGCATCCCCTTCTTCATCGACAACATTATCAGGTCACCTCTAGTGAAACTATATTTTTATTCCATCACATCTTATGTGCTTTACTTGGAGCGTCTTTATGTTCTTGTTTTTGTTTTGTTTGAATAAAATTGGATCCTAGCATTCATTTTGTGGGAGAGAGACACGCTCCGCTGTTGCATATGAACACATATGTTCTTAGCTTTATTCTTAATGTTCATGGCGAAGGTTGAAACTGCTTCGTTCATTGTTATATGGTTGGAAACAGAAAATGCTACATGTGGTAATTGGTATAATGTCTTGAAAAATTTGATACTTGGCAATTGTTGTGCTCATGTTTAAGCTCTTGCATCATGTACTTTGCACCTATTAGTGAAGAAATACTATAGAGCTTGTTAAAATTTGGTTTGCATAATTGGTCTCTCTAAGTCTAGATATTTTCTGCTGAGGGTTTGAACAACAAGGAAGACAGTGTAGAGTCTTATAATGCTTGCAATATGTTCTTATGTAAGTTTTGCTGTACCGGTTCATACTTGTATTTGCTTCAAACAACCTTGCTAGCCTAAGCCTTGTATTGAGAGGGATTACTTCTCGTGCATCCAAAATCCTTGAGCCAAAAACTATGCCCTTTGTGTCCACCATACCTACCTACTATATGGTATTTCTCTGCCATTCCAAAGTAAATTGCTTGAGTGCTACCTTTAAAATTACATTCTTTATCTTTGCAATATATAGCTCATGGGACAAATAGCTTAAAAACTATTGTGGTATTGAATATGTACTTATGTGTTCCATCTCTTAATATGTTGCTTGTTGAGCGATAACCATGTTCCTGGGGACGCCATCAACTATTTCTTTGTTGAATATCATGTGAGTTGCTATGCATGTTCGTCTTGTCTGAAGTAAGGGTGATTTATCATGATCAAATGGTTTGAGTATGCATATTGTTAGAGAAGAACATTGGGCCGCTAACTAAAGCCATGATCCATGGTGGAAGTTTCGGTTTGGACAACAATCCTCAATCCCTTATGAGAATATTATCTGTTGTTGAATGCTTATGCATTAAAGAGGAGTCCATTATCCGTTGTCTATGTTGTCCCGGTATGGATGTCTAAGTTGAGAATAATCAAAAGCGAGAAATCCAATGCGAACTTTCTCCTTAGACCTTTGTACGAGGTGGCATAGAGGTACCCCTTTGTGACACTTGGTTAAAACATATGTTATGCAATGATAATCCATGTAAATCCAAGCTAATTAGGACGAGGTGCGGGCACTATTGGTAATCTATGCATGAGGCTTGCAACTTATAGGATATATTATACATAACACATATGCTTTATTACTACCGTTGACAAAATTGTTTCTTGTTTTCAAAATAAAAGCTCTAGCACAAATATAGCAATCCATGCTTTCCTCTACGAAGGGCCATTCTTTTACTTTTATGTTGAGTCAGTTTACCTATTTCTTTCTATCTTAGAAGCAAACACTTGTGTCAACTGTGTGCATTGATTCTTACATGTTTACCTATTGCACTTGTTATATTGCTTTATGTTTACAACTATCCATGAGATATATATGTTACAAGTTGAAAGCAATTGCTGAAACTTATATCTTCCTTTGTGTTGATTCAATGCTTTTACTTTGAATCTATTGCTTTATGAGTTAACTCTTATGCAAGACTTATTGATGCTTGTCTTGAAAGTACTATTCATGAAAAGTCTTCGCTATATCATTCAGTTGTTTACTCATTGTCTTTACCATTGCTTCGAATCGCTGCATTCATTACATGTGCTTACAATAGTATTGATCAAGATTATGATAGCATGTCACTTCAGAAATTATCTTTGTTATCGTTTACCTACTCGAGGACGAGTAGGAACTAAGCTTGGGGATGCTTGATACGTCTCAAACGTATCTATAATTTCTTATGTTCCATGCTACTTTATTGATGATACTCACATGTATTATACATACTTTATGTCATATTTATGCATTTTCCGGCACTAACCTATTGGCGAGATGCCGAAGAGCCAGTTGTTGTTTTCTGGTGTTTTTGGTTTCAGAAATCCTAGTAAGGAAATATTCTCGGAATTGGACGAAATCAACGCCCAGGGTCTTATTTTTCCACGAAGCTTCCAGAAGACCGAAAGGGAAACGAAGTGGGGCGACAAGGCGCCGACACAACAGGGCGGCGCGGCCCAGGTCTTGGCCGCGCTGCCCTGGCGTGTGGGGCCCTCGTGTCGCCCCTAAACCTACCCTTCCGCCTACTTAAAGCCTTCGTCGCGAATACCCCTGTACCGAGAGCCACGATACGGAAAACTTTCCAGAGACGCCGCCGCCGCCAATCCCATCTCGGGGGATTCAGGAGTTCGCCTCCGGCACCCTGCCCGAGAGGGGAATCATCTCCCGGAGGACTCTTCATCGCCATGATCGCCTCCGGATTGATGTGTGAGTAGTTCACCCCTGGACTATGGGTCCATAGCAGTAGCTAGATGGTCGTCTTCTCCTCATGTGCTATCATTGTTCGATCTTGTGAGCTGCCTAACATGATCAAGATCATCTATTTGTAATGCTACATGTTGCGTTTGTTGGGATCCGATGAATATGGAATACTATGTTATGTTGATTATCAATCTATCATCTATGTGTTGTTTATGATCTTGCATGCTCTCCGTTGCTAGTAGAGGCTCTGGCCAAGTTGATACTTGTAACTCCAAGAGGGAGTATTTATGCTCGATAGTGGTGTTGTGGGTATACTTCATGGGTGTACCATCGACAGTGCCTAGATCCGGCAAGCCCGGGTGGCCCATAGATGGTGATGTGGCGTGTGGCCCGTCGGGCAGCCCGATTCTTGTTGATCCTAAAGGATGAAGTCCAGCCCAGGATAGGGAAGCCGGATCCCAGCCGACCATCGGAGGAAGTCGGATCCGTGAAGGTCCATGTGGAACCCGGATCCATGGAGGCCCAGGAGTAACCCGGATCCATGGAGGCCCAGGAGTAACCCGGATCCATGGAGGCTCAGGAGTAACCCGGATCCATGGAGGCCCAGGAGTAACCCGGATCCATGGAGGCCCAGGAGTAACCCGGATCCATGGAGGCCCAGGAGTAACCCGGATCCATGGAGGCCCATGTGGAACCCGGATCCAGTACGACGTAGGGAGGAAGGCAGATCCTTGACGTACACGGCAAGACATTGTACCGTAGTTAGGCGACCTGTAATCCGGCTAGGACTCTCCATGTAAACCCTAGATCCGTGCGCCTTTATAAGCCGGATCCTGGGAGCCCTAGAGGCACGTTCACGTTCACGTTCACGTTCACGTGCACGTTCAGGACAACCACAACTCATTGTAACAACGCGAAAGCGCCCAGATAATTCCAGACAAGCAGCAGTAGGCCCTGTCATCGTGCAGGTGTTCCGAAGCTGGGTAACTCGCGTACCACCGTCCCGTGTGCACTCCGCCCTATGGCCCCTACTTCTTCTCCCCTCGTGAGGATCCCTCCTCCGAGGTACCGTCGATAGGCAACGGCGGTTGGCGCCCACCGTGGGGCCGGCGGCGTACGGAGGCCGGAACCGGGCGGGTTCCACATCTTCATCTGCGAGACCGTTGATTTCGACGGAAACGCACTGGTAAGTAATGTAGCTACGACCGCCGCCGAGCAGGACGCAGCTGCAAATATCCGATCCGAGTCGCTGGAGCTTTCCACGGAAGAATCCGCCTTAGACTCGGAAATTTCAAATTCTGGTTTTGGTAGCCGGATCCGCGCCTACGTTTTTGGTAGTCGGATCCGCACCTATGTTTTTGGTTGCCGGATCCGCGCCTACGTTTTTTGGTAGTCGGATCCGCACCTATGTTTTTGGTTGCCAGATCCGTGCGTACGTTTTTGGTACTCGGATCCGCACCTATGTTTTTGGTTGCCGGATCCGCGCCTACATTTTTGGTAGTCGGATCCGCACCTATATTTTTTGTAGCCGGATCCATGCCAAAATTTTGGTAGGTGGATCCGCACCTAAATTTTTGGAAGTCGGATCCACACCTAAATTTTGGTAGGTGGATCCGCACCTACAGGACCACTGCGACAATCAATCTCGCACCGGCTCGTCGGAACGCCGAAGAAAAACCGCCACGACCGACGTTGACTCCGCTCCAAACAGCTAAGTCCCTATTTATATTTCATATTTTAATATTTTATGATCATGAGATTAAGATTGGTTCACTCATATCCTGAGTCTTTTACCGCTTTCGCTGTTGGTCATATCTTTCCCACGATTCGCCTTGCGCTCGTGAAAAACTTTGTACTGTTTTTGCCGCTTAAGGCTCCAGTACGCTGCAAAATTTCCGCCTTCGGGCGTTAGCTTGAGTTTTCTGGCCTACACGTTTTCTGTTGTTTTATGTGTGGATTCCTTAGTAGTGACATCTCGGTACTTAAAGCCGGCCTCTGTTTCTGAGGTTCTTGATTGTTTCGCTATTAAGCGCTATCGCCTCGGCCAGATGTTCTGTGTTTAAAGTTTGCCGTCTCGCGAAAAGTCAAGCATATAAACCAGAAGAACGGATAAACCAGCACTTGCTTAAAACATATAAATTACATTAACTGTTCAAGATAGTCGAGTTGTTTCCGCCTTGACAGTTTTATGTTGTTCAACTGCTGCATAGTTTCAGCTTTAAAACATTTGTTCAAAGGCCGTTTTTGTTCCGCCTTACATTTGTTCGTTGAACATGATCAAAGAAACAATTTAATACAAATATGTTTTTATGTTTATGTATCAGGTACATGACACTTGGACGTACAACAATCTCCCGAGGTTAGGCGGATCCATGGCGTGCACAGCTGGAAAAGCAACTTGAGTCTTGATTCCGCTATGCTTAGCCGGAACCAACCCTCGGGGCTGCGGTTTGATCTTAGGTGAAAAGTGTGTTTCCTTTCGGGTATCAGTGCTGGAAATTTCCGCCTAGATGCTTGGGATTTACGCTATTCCTAAGTCACATATAAAGATAAAGCTACTCTAAGAGCACCAAGCCGGATTTTCAAGTAAATTCACCTTGGCGCTCGGGGGCTACATCGATGAAGTTCTCTGAGTAACAAGCCGGAAAATTTCCACCTTGACGCTTGGGGGCTAAGTTTCTGAGCATCGAGTCTCCTTGGAGCAAGCCGGCTCAACGCTCGGGGACTAACTAGCCGGATTCGCACCTATATATTTGGTAGCCGGATCCGCAATTATATTTTGGTAGCCGGATCCGCACCTATATATTTGGTAGCCGGATCTGCAACTAATTTTTGGTAGCCGGATCCGCACCTAATTTTTGGTAGTCGGATCCGCACCTCAACTTACCGCTCAAATCACGTGAAAATGGCGCCAAGATAGGCGGAACCGTTTGAATCTTTTAAGGTTCCGGGTAACGGCGTGAAGATAAGCAAATTCTTGTCCGCAAGCAGGGGGTAACCCGGAGACATGTTACTGTATCGTCGATGAATGAAGTCCCGCAGGATGAGGGTTTTTTCCGACTGAAAGTTGGGAAAGAAGAAAATATGAAGTTAGAGCTCTTCAAGTTTCTCCGCGTTACCAATATTGCCGGAGACCATGATGGACTAGTGAGGCGGAAACAGCAGGTGAAACTCGGAGAACTCTGGGGCTACTTGTTGTGGGTATACTTCATGGGTGTACCATCGACGGTGCCTAGATCCGGCAAGCCCGGGTGGCCCATAGATGGTGATGTGGCGTGTGGCCCGTCGGGCAGCCCGAGCTTGTCGTTGATCCTAAAGGATGAAGTCCAGCCCGGGATAGGGAAGCCGGATCCCAGCCGACCATCGGAGGAAGTCGGATCCGTGAAGGTCCATGTGGAACCCGGATCCATGGAGGCCCGGGAGGTAACCCGGATCCATGGAGGCCCGGGAGTAACCCGGATCCATGGAGGCTCGGGAGTAACCCGGATCCATGGAGGCCCGGGAGTAACCCGGATCCATGGAGGCCCGGGAGTAACCCGGATCCATGGAGGCCCGGGAGTAACCCGGATCCATGGAGGCCCATGTGGAACCCGGATCCAGGTACGACGTAGGGAGGAAGGCAGATCCTTGACGTACACGGCAAGACATTGTACCGTAGTTAGGCGACCTGTAATCCGGCTAGGACTCTCCATGTAAACCCTAGATCCGTGCGCCTTTATAAGCCGGATCCTGGGAGCCCTAGAGGCAGGTTCACGTTCACGTTCACGTTCACGTTCACGTGCACGTTCAGAACAACCACAACTCATTGTAACAACGCGAAAGCGCCCAGATAATTCCAGACAAGCAGCAGTAGGCCCTGTCATCGTGCAGGTGTTCCGAAGCTGGGTAACTCGTGTACCACCGTCCCGTGTGCACTCCGCCCTATGGCCCCTACTTCTTCTCCCCCTCGTGAGGATCCCTCCTCCGAGGTACCGTCGATTAGGCAACGACAAGTGGGTTCATGCCTCCATTAAATCTGGGACAGTGACAGAAAGTTCTAAGGTTGTGGATGTGCTGTTGCTACTAGGGATAAAACATCAATGCTATGTCTAAGGATGTATTTGTTGATTACATTACGCACCATACTTAATGCAATTGTCTGTTGTTTGCAACTTAATACTGGAAGGGGTTCGGACGATAACCTGAAGGTGGACTTTTTAGGCATAGATGCATGCTGGATAGCGGTCTATGTACTTTGTCGTAATGCCCAATTGAATTCCACATTACTCATCATGATATGTATGTGCATTGTCATGCCCTATCTATTTGGCAATTGCCCAACTGTAATTTGTTCACCCAACATGCTAATTCTTATCGGAGAGACACCACTAGTGAACTGTGGACCCCGGTCCAATTCTTTTACATCGAATACAATCTACTGCAATACTTGTTCTTACTATTCTTTGCAAACATCATTTTCCACACGATACATCTAATCCTTTGTTACAGCAAGCCGGTGAGATTGACAACCTCACTGTTAAGTTGGGACAAAGTACTTGGATTGTGTTGTGCAGGTTCCACGTTGGCGCCGGAATCCCTGGTGTTGCGCCGCACTACACTCCGCCACCAACAACATTCAACGTGCTTCTTGACTCCTACTGGTTCGATAAACCTTGGTTTCTTACTGAGGGAAAACTTGCTGCTGTACACATCATACCTTCCTCTTGGGGTGCCCAACGGACGAGTGCTTTACCGTCACAAGGAAGCTACTTTCTGGGGCCGTTGCAATCCAACTCCCACGTCAGCAGAGACTACCGCTTTTACACTGAATAGAGCATCATCATAATCCGTTGAAATGACACCATATGAGTTATGGCATGGGGATAAACCCTAATATTCCTTTCTTAAATTTTGGTATGCATAGCACACGTAAATAAGTTTACAACCAAAATCGGATGAATGTCTTTGTTGGTTATCCCAGAGAATTGATTGGGAATTCTTTCCACTGTGGAGACAAAGACAAAAGTGTTTGTCGATGTTTCTTACTTATTTCCAAGAAATTGTTTCTAGCGAAGTATTTGAGTGGGAGGATAATGGAATTTGATAAGGTTTATGAACCTGAGCATGATGATCAGAGTAGCGCAGCATCGGAAATGGTTCCGGAAGCGGCCACGACAATCATAGCTCCCATGTCTACAAAAGAGTTATAGTCATGGAGATCGAAATACCCATTGAACCTTGTAGGTATGGTTTACTTTGTGATCAAATAAATGATTTGTGGACAAAGGATTGATTTTGAACAATAATGAACCAACTACATACAAAGAAGTTATGATGGGCCCTGACTCCGTTAAATGGCTATGCGCCATGAAATCCAAGATAGGTGAATACTTGGAAGTAAATGGATCTATAAAATTGATGGAATTGGATGGAATATCCTTGAAGAAGCTCGATTTGTCGAAAATTAGTTTACACAAAGTTCAAAGAGTTGACTACGATAAGATTAGATCTTCTGTAGCGACGCTTATAGTCTATGTGGATTATTCTAGTAATCGCTATATATTTATTTTATGAGATATGATAGTAGGATGGCAGAAATACATTCCTTACCAGAAGTGTGTATAAAGGATGTATACTAGATACAAACCAAGAGTTTTGCTAGTCCGTGGAATACTAGATAGGTATACACACTTCAATAGGATGAAGTAAGTATCACGGAGTTGGAATCTTCACCGGATGAAATAATAAAAGAGTTTTGATTTCATCAGAAACGACGAAGATGCTTGCATTTGCAAGAAATTAAGTGGGAGCGCTGAAACATACTTATAATATTATATGTGGATGACATATCATTGATTATAAATGATGTAATTATATACTTGATGTGATTACTAGGTTTCGTTGAGAATTAACTTCAATGAAAGGATATGGACTGAAACATATTTAGTGTCAAGATCTATGAAGATAGATTGAAACACATAATAAGTTTGAGTCAAAGTACATAGAATGTATATTGAAGTAGTTCAATATAAAAATATTAAGAAGGTGTTCTTTTCATGTGAAGGTTTAGCAAGACTTGAGTGTATTTGACACTCGACGAGTAAAAACACATGAGTGATTTTAGATCACGAATAATATGTACGAAGTCAGATGTCCTGTGCTCTAAAGTGTTACGAGCATATACCAGAATGATTCATGCAATGATCATTGGACGACAGTAAGAATATCCCTGAGTGCTTTAGAAGAACCAAGGATATATATATATATAGTTTTATATGGGGTAATAACAAACAAATCGCGGTAAGGTGTTGCACCGATATTAGTTTGGTCTCATATAAAAATAAAATTTCAATCTCAATTAGGCTAAGTGTTGTTTAAAAGGTAGCACAATGAGCTAGAAGAAGTCTATGCTAGATTTAGATGAGTTCTATATATTGTGACGGATTCTACAAACAAAGGCAGAGTATGTCATTGTTTTGACAATGACCGAGGATGTTAAGTCGAGGAGTTCTTTGAGAACTTGGTGTAGTTCCGATAGTGTCAGAACTTTGAAGCTATATTGTGTGTGACAATATTAGTGACATATTTCAGACCGCGGAATTAAGGTTCCACCAGAGGACTAAGCATATATAATGCCGACTCATTTGGAAAATGATTGATGTGTTGAGACGCAAATGAATTGCAAAATACATACGTTTCTGAGTGTGTCAGATCCGTTGACTAAAACCTCTCCAGTGAGCAAAATATGATAAGCACCAGAAGGCCAAGGTGTTATATCTTTACAAATGTAAACTAGATTACTGACTCTAGTGTAAGTGGGAGACTATTGGACATATGCCCAAGAGGCAATAATAAATTAGTTATTGTTATATCTTTTTGTTCATGATAAATGTTTACATCCCATGCTATAATTGTATTAACCGAAACATTGATACATGTGTGTTATGTAAACAACAAGGAGTCCCTAGTAAGCCTCTTGTATAACTAGCTTGTTGATTAATAGATGATCATGGTTTCATGATCATGAACATTGGATGTTGTTAATAACAAGGTTATGTCATTGGGTGAATGATATAATGGAAATACACCCAAATAAGCGTAGCATGAGATCAAGTCATTAAGTTCAACTTGCTATAAGCTTTCGATACATAGTTACCTAGTCCTTCGACCATGAGATCATATAAATCACTTACACCGAAAGGGTACTTTGATTACATCAAACTCCATTGCGTAAATGAGTGGTCATAAAGACGGGATTAAGTATTCGGAAAGTGTGAGTTGAGGCATATGGATCAACAGTGGGATTTGTCCATCCCGATGACGGATAGATATACTCTGGGCCCTCTCGGTGGAATGTCATCTGATTAGCTTGCAAGCATGTGATTGGATCACAAGAGATGACATACCACGGTACGAGTAAAGAGTACTTGTCAGAAACGAGGTTGAACTAGGTATGGAGATATCGATGATCGAACCTCGAACAAGTAAAGTATCGCGTGACAAAGGGAATCGGTATCGTATGTAAATGGTTCAATCGATCACTAAGTTATCGTTGACTGTGTGGGAGCCATTATGGATCTCCAGGTCCCGCTATTGGTTATTGGTCGGAGGGAGTCTCGACCATGTCTGCATAGTTCACGAACCGTAGGGTGACGCGCTTAAGGTTCGATGTCACATAAGTAGATTCGGAATATGAGATGGAGACCGAAGTTTGTTCGGAGTCTCGGATGGGATCCAGGACATCACGAGGAGGTCCGGAATGGTCCGGAGAATAAGATTCATATAAGGGAAGTTAATTTCTAGGTTTCGGAAAAGTTCGGGATTTTTCCGGTGAAAGACCGGGAAGGTTCTAGAAAGTTCCAGGGGTCCCACCAGTGGGCCCACGACCCTAGGAGGCCTAGCATGGGCCGAGGGGATGCACCCTAGCCTAATGGTCCAGGGGCACATGCCCCTCAAGGCCCAAGTCGGCCACCCTTAGGGTTTTCCCCAAAACCCTAGGGGGGATCAACTTGGGGGGGGGGGAATAATTCCCCCTCCCCCCTTTGGACGCCGGCCCTAGATGGGTTTGGGGAATTGGGGGGCCACCCAAACCGACCTCCCCCCCTATATAAAGAGGGGAGTGGGCAGGGGGCGTTCACCCCTTCTAGACCTAGCTCTGGCCGCCCCCTCTCTCCTCCATAGTGCTGCTCCGGCTTAGCGAAGCCCTGCAGCTTTTCTCCTCCACCACCACCAACACGCCGTCGTGCTGCTGGGATTCCGAGGGGATCTACCACACCTCCGCTGCCCGCTGGAACGGGGAGAGGACGGGCTTCATCGACACCGTACGCACGACCGAGTACGGAAGTGCTACCGGATTGCAGCACTGGATGATCGACTACATCAATAACGAGATCTAATCTCGTAGGCTTTGGAAATCTTCGAGGGTTAGTCTCACATACATCTCGTTGCTTCGATCTTCATAGATTAGATCTTGGCTTTTCCTAGATTGGATCTTGGTTTTGTTCTTGTTCACGGTAGAAAATTTTTGTTTTCTATGCAACGGACCCATCAATATTACGGTCTATAAAGCTCTACTTGTCGCGAAGGGGTTCCGACAAATTCAATCAGTTGACTACGATGAGACTTTCTCACCTCTAGCGAAGCTAAAGTCTGTGAGGATATTGTTAGCAATAGCTGCATTTTTCGAATATGAAATTTGGCAGATGGATGTCAAAACGGTATTCCTTAATGGTGACATTGAGGAATAGTTGTATATGGTACAATCCAAAGATTTTGTCGATCCTAAAAATGCTGACAAGGTATGCAAACTTCAGCATTTCATTTATGGACTGAAGCAAGCATCCCGGAGTTGGAACCGGCGCTTTGATAAGGTGATCAAAGACTTTTGATTTATACAGACTCATGGTGAGGCTTGTATTTATAAGAAAGTGAGTGGGAGCTCTATAGAATTCCTGATATTATATGTAGATGACATATTGTTGATTCGGAATGATATAGAACTTCTAATTAGTGTCAAAGGTTATTTGAATAAATGTTTTTCAATGAAGGACCTTGGAGAAGCAACATACATTTTAGGCGTCAAGATTTGTAGAGATAGATCAAGACGCCTAATAGGGATTTCACAGAGTACATACCTGGAAAAGATTTTAAAGAAGTTTAGAATGAATGAAAGCAAGAAAGGGTTCTTGCCCATGTTACCAGGTAAGACTTTGAGTAAAACTCAAGGTCCGGCTACGACGGAAGAAAGAGAAAGGATGAACAAGAACCCGTATGCCTCGGCGGTAGGCTCCATCATTTATGTCATGCTGT
The DNA here is from genome assembly GCF_022539505.1 of Lolium rigidum. Lineage (NCBI taxonomy): Eukaryota > Viridiplantae > Streptophyta > Magnoliopsida > Poales > Poaceae > Lolium > Lolium rigidum. The sequence goes on along the minus strand of NC_061509.1, from coordinate 287,241,594 downwards.
GTACAAGATCGGATACCGCACATGCTGTTAATTTGACCAGCAGATATCAAAGTGATCCTAGAATGGAACACTGGACATCGGTCAAGAATATCCTGAAGTACTTGAAAGTGACTAAGGATATGTTTCTTTGTTATGGAGGTGACCAAGAGCTCGCTGTAACCAGTTACACCGATGCTAGTTGGAACACTGATCCAGATGACTCTAAGTCTCAATCTGGGTACGTGTTTATTTTGAATGGTGCAGCAGTAAGCTGGATGAGTTCCAAGCAAAGCGTGGTGGCGAAATCTTCAACCGAATCTGAATACATAGCTGCTTCGGAGGCTTCGTTGGAAGCGATATGGATGAAGAGGTACATTACTGAGCTTGGTGTGGTTCCTATTGCATTGGACCCGATGACCATCTATTGTGACAACATGGGTGCCATAGCCAATGCACAGGAGCCAAGGTCACACAAGAAGCTGAAGCATATATCAAGCTACGTTTTCATGTCGAGTATGTCGAAAATAGTGACATAAAGATTTGGAAAGTGCACACAGATCTAAATGTGGCAGATCCGTTGACGAAAGCTCTCACTAGAGCAAAGCATGACCTACACCAGAACGCCTTGGGTGTTAGGTACATTACCATGTAATCTAGATTATTGACTCAAGTGCAAGTGAGAAACTGTTCGAGATATGCCCAAGAGACAATAATAAAGTGGTTATTATTATATCTTTGTGTTTATGATAAATGTTTCACTACTAGGATTTTGCTTACCGCCGGCGCACGGAATTGGGCTACCGCCGGCGTTTTTGTGTTCGCCGGTGATCACCTCGCGGTGGTAAGTGGTTACCGCCGGCACCTTCCGTTTCGCCAGCGGTAACATGCCATTATCCCCGGCGCTTTCGTGTATACGCCGGCGGTATTTGCTACCCCTGGCACATGCCTATTCGCCAACACTAATTTAAACTACCCCGGCGCACAGCCCAGTTCGCCAGCGCTAAGTTTGTATAGGATTGAAAAAAAGCAGGTCCACACATTCATGGAAAGGCCAAGTTGTCTTTTTTATTTTATCTAAACAGAACAGGTTATACTACAACGCATTACAACGCACAGACCAATAGTATGTTCAGAAAACACAAAGACTGTTACGTCGTCCTTCTCAGCTCGCCAGCGACATCGCCTTCTCGTCGCCAGCTCCGCCTCAGCGCGCCAAAGACGTTGCCCGTCTCAGCTCGCCAACGACATCGCCTACTAGTGGGCACCTCCGGCCCAGCACCTAGCCAACACCTCCGGCACGGCACCTAGCCGGCAGGTCCTGCATCTCGATGTGATTCTCCTCTTCTCCCGCATGGCACGGCCTAGATCACTGCTTCTGCTTCTCCTCTAGCCCTGCAAATATAATGTTATTAAAATATATAAATAATATTTAGCATTACATGGATAAACACATGAAAATGATCTATAGTGGCCTATATTCTTTCCAAATATGCTCAATCAAATCATGGATAAACACATAAATTAAACATGTGGAGAAGCACCAACAAAGTGAAAATTCTCCGTACTCGGGTGTCCTTCAAGATGGTGGGGTGTCCTTCAAGATGGTGCATTGGCAGAGATCGGAAATTATAAGGATGCATTGGCGGAAACTGCCCAAAACTTAGCAAGCCATCGGTTGCAGGGGTATACATTGGCCACCTATTACAAATAGCAGAATTCACGAGCATATTACAACTCAGCTGGAATGGAGTACAGTACATATCATAAAGATTGGATAAAAATCACTTGGTCAACATCTGACAATAAGATAACAGCAAACCTTGCTTTTGTTCTTCAATTACGACCAGCTACCTAATCTAGTGGAGGCTGCATTTTCCAAGTACTCCATAGCTAATTAGTTTGTAATTGAGAAATACTCCTTCTTTCTAAAGATTAAATCAAGACAACGTCTAGTCCTAAATTATCTTACAAAAAAAAAACTCATTAGGAGTGCTTTTTAATCCATTGATATCTCAGTTTTGCTAGACTGTAGTACTGCTAGTGTAGCTAGTTTCAGATTTGGGCAAAGTGAATCAGACTATGGCTAGCTGAACTTTACTTGTACCATCGGGTATACTGAATCAGGCAATTACCAAGTGCTGCAAACAGGAATTAGAAGCAGAGAATGATTACCATTGATTCAAGGCGTTTGTGTAGGAGCTGCCGTGAGGGTACAGGTGCTGTGGTGTGGAGGGATTGGCGGAGGAGCTCGAGGGGGCGGGGTACATGTGCTGCTGTGGCGAGGTCGCTGGCGGCCGGCGGCCGGGCTGGGGCCGTCTCCTTGCGAGCACTAGATTTTGCCATGGTTCTTTGGGACATATCGGGCGCGGAGGGCCAGATCTGGGCCGAGGGAGCGGGAGGAGGGCGGGCGGGGTTACCTCCATGGTGGTGACGGTGTCGAGGTCGGTGCCAGCGGTGGCGGAGCAGCCGATGTGGCTGGCCTCCTGGTAGAAGCGGAAGACGAGCTCCGGGGGCTGGTGGAGGATATTGTAGTACTGCATCATGAAGGCGTTGCCGACCTGGAAGGAGAAGAGGGAGGAGGTGAGGGAGACCGTACATACGGCGCGCGCGGGGGCGCGGGTCGAGTCAGCGCAGATCGGCAGGTTGGGGACGGACGGATCGGGAGGGAGAGAGTGGGGTGGCTTACCACTTGCGGGCGTCGCCGCCTGCGCGGCCTTATCGGCGTTGGTGGCCCCCAATCTCCGCAGTCGGGAGCGCGTCTGGCCGTAATTAAGCAGCGGCGCGTGGAGCAGCCGCGTCGGTGCCCGCGGGAGCAGGCGAGGGACGCGGCGCATGGCCGTCGTGGGGAGTCACTGGCGGGCGAAGGCGGGAGCGCAAGGGCGGCAGCCGTGCGGAGGAGAGCAGCCATGCGGGCAGGCAGGCGGGGGAAGGGGATAGACGGAGGATTCCGGTGTGTGATGTGTGGGTGGTGGGTGGTAGGTGGTGGTGGAAGGGGATAAGTGTGAAATACCCCCGGCGAGTTTCAACTGGAAATGCCGGCGGTAAATTCGGCCCAACTCACTCACACCGGCCCAGTTTACCCCCCGCGAAAATAAAACGTTCTCGCCGGTGGTAGTATTAAAGTTATCCCCGGCATTTTCGGGCCAAATCGCCGGCGGTAATGGGAGGTCCATCTGGGTGCTCTCGACACAACTTACCCCCGGCTGTTTCAGCCACAACTCGCCGGCGGTAAGAGGCTTATCCCCGGCGACCCGAAACTAGCTCAACGGCGGTAACTTACCGCTGGCCACCTCGAAGCGGACTTGCCGGCGGTATAAGTGCGGCTATAAGGTTATTTATAGTAGTGTTTGTATTCCATGCTATAATTGTATTAACCGGAAACATTAATACTTGTGTGTTATGTAAACATAAAAGAGTCCCTAGTAAGCCTCTTGTTAAACTAGCTTGTTGATTAATAGATGATCATGGTTTCCTGATCATGAACATTGGATGTTGTTAATAACAAGGTTATGTCATTAGGAGAATGATATAATGGACCCACACCCATAATAAGCGTAGCATAAGATCAAGTCATTGAGTTTGTCTTGCTATAAGCTTTCGATACATAGTAACCTAATCCTTCGACCATGAGATCATGTAAATCACTTATATCGGATGGGTACTTTGATTACATCAAATGCCACTTTGAAAATGGGTGGTTATAAAGATGGGATTAAGTATTCGGAAAGTATGAGTTGAGGCATATGGATCAAGATTGGGATTTATCCATCCTGATGACGGATAGATATGCTCTGGGCCCTCTCGGTGGAATGTCATTCAATTAGCTTGTAAGCATGTGACTAGGTCACAAGGGATGACATACCACGGTACGAGTAAAGAGTACTTATCGACAACGAGGTTGAACTAGGTATAGCGATACCAATGATCAAACCTCGGATAAGTAAAGTATCGCGCGACAAAGGGAATTGTTTTCGTATGTTAATGGCTCATTCGATCACTAAGTTATCGTTGAATATGTGGGAGCCATTATGGATCTCCAGGTCCCGCTATTGGTTATTGATCGGAGAAGAGTCTCGATCATGTTCGCATAGATCACGAACCGTAGGGTGACGCACTTAACGTTCGATGTCGTATAGTAGATTTGGATATGAGATGGAGACCGAATGTTTTTTGGAGTCTCGGATGGGAACCAGGACATCACGAGGAGGTCCGGAATGGTCCGGAGAATAATATCCATATAAGGAAAGTTATTTTCTAGGGTTCGAAAAAGTTCGGGAATTTTCCGGTGGAAGACCGAGAAGTTTGTTTAAGGTTCCGGAGGGTCCAGCAGTGGGCCCACGACCCCGGGAGGGGCCACATGAGCCAAGGGGGTACAGCCCTAAAGGGCCAGGCGCACCACACCCTCAAGGCCCAAGCCGGCCACCCTTTAGGGTTTCCCCAAAAACCCTAGGGGGAAAGACTTGGGAGGGGGGAGTTTCCCCCCTCCCTCTTTGGCCGACGACCCTATGACTTGGAGGAGGGGCCAAGGCAACCCTGGCCGGCCTCCCCCCTATATAAAGAGGGGAGGGGCAGGGGGACGCAGCCCTCTCATCCTCCAACCCTAACCGACCCTCTCCTCCTCCATGATAGTCCTGCACCGGCTTGGCGAAGCCCTGCCGAATCTTCTCCTCCACCACCACCACCACACCGTCGTGCTGTTGGGATTCCGATGATATCTACCACACCTCCACTGCCCGCTGGAACGGGGAGAGGAATGAATTCATCGACACCGTACGTGCGACCGAGTACGGAAGTGCTGCCGGATTGCAACACCGGAATGATCGTCTACATCAACCACCAGATCTGATCTCGTTTAGGCTTTAGATCTTCGAGGGATAGTCTCTCTTCTTTCTCGTTGCTCCATCTTCATAGATTAGATCTTGGATTTTCCTAGATTGGATCTTGGTTTTGTTCTTCTTCACGGTAGAATTTTTTGTTTTCTATGCATCGAACCCATCAACTGAAGCTCTCGCTCCGTGCGCTCGCACCGCCGCTCCGCACACCACTGCTCGGTCGTCTCCTCCGTCCGGCGCCACCGCGCCTCTTCCACCGTGGCGGCGTCGAACTCCGCAATGGTGTCTGCCAGCGCCGCCTCCTCTCGTGCCGCGTTGTCCTCAGCTTTGGAGGCTCCCGCTGCTGAAGCTCCCGCCACCGCCTCCCGCAGCTGATGCTCATGCTGCTCGATTGCCTCCCGCCAATTATGCCGCTCTGCACGCCGCCGCTCCGACCAGTGCCGCCGCGATTCTTCGTCCGCGGAGGCGTCCGTGCCGAAGCGCAGATCCGGTGGTGGAGGTGGTGGTGAAGACGGTGGTGGAGGGAACTTGCTGGGGTCGGGGAGGTTCATTATTGCGGAGTGGTGTTCGATTGACGAGGGATGTGTTTGCGGCGGAGAAAGGGGTGCCAGCGGCTGTGGTGGCTGCCATTGAGAGGGGGCTTTTATAGATGCTGGCGGTGGGAAGAAAGCAAGGGAAGAGGCCAGAAGCGGCGGGAAGAAAGCGCGGGAACGCGCGGTAGCGTGCGAATGCCGACGACGCGTGGAGGTGATGACCCACAAGTATAGGGGATCGCAACAGTCTTCGAGGGAAGTAAAACCCAAATATATTGATTCGACACAACGTGCTCGCAATGAGAAACTTGTACAACATCTTTTGTCCTACCAGCCGATGGCAGCCGGGCCTCTAGGGAATCTACTGGAAATTAAGGTACTCCTTTTAATAGAGCACCGGAGCAAAGCATTAACACTCCGTGAAAACATGTGATCCTCATACCTAAGCCTTCCCCTCCAGCTTGTCCCGACTTGTCGTCACTCGGGGCCTTTGGTTCCGGACATAGACATGTGCATACAACTTGTAGATACAATCTAAGCAATAAGTATAAAGCTTAAATCTAAGATCATGCCACTCGGGCCCTAGTGACAAGCATTAAACACAACAAGATTGCAGCAACAATAACTTCACAAACTTATATAGATAGACTATTCATAATGTAACAATCCATCGGATCCCGACAAACACAACACCGATTACATCAGATGAATCTCAATCATGTAAGGCAGCTCATGAGATCATTGTATTGAAGTACATGGGAGAGAGAGTACCAACTAGCTACAGCTAGAACCCGTAGTCCATGGGGGAACTACACACGGAGCATGATGGAGGCGGTGGCGTTGATGGAGATGGCTTCCGGGGGCACTTCCCCGTCCCGCCAGGGTGCCGGAACAGAGACTTCTGTCCCCCGAATTGGAGTTTCGCGATGGTGGCGGTGCCCCTGGTGTCTTTCTGGAGTTTCGTCAATTGGTATCGATGTTTTAGGTCGGGACGGCTTAAATAGGCGAAGAGTCGGAGTCGGAGGGGCCACGGGGCCTCCCCACAGTAGGGCGGCGCGCCCCCCCTTGGGCCGCGCCGACCACACGTGTGGGGCCCCCAGGGCTCCCCTCTGGTCCCCCTTTGACTTTCTGGAGGGTTCCGGGAAAAATAAGATGTTGGGTCTTTGTTTCGTCGAATTCCGAGAATATTTCCCGAACAGCCTTTCTGGAACCAAAAACAACAGAAAACAGGAACTGGCACTGTGGCATCTTGTTAATAGGTTAGTTCCGGAAAATGCATAAAAACATTATAAAGTGCGAGCAAAACATGTAAGTATTGTCATAAAACAAGCATGGAACATCAGAAATTATGGATACGTTGGAGACGTATCAGAATCCCCAAGCTTAGTTCCTACTCGTCCTCGAGTAGGTAAACGATAAAAAGAATAATTTCTGTAGTGACATGTGATGTCTACGCACGCTTCTATTCCTGTAGACAGTGTTGGGCCTCCAAGAGCAAAGGTTTGTAGAACAACAACAAGTTTCCCTTAAGTGGATCACCCAAGGTTTATCGAACTCAGGGAGGAAGAGCTCAAAGATATCCCTCTCAAACAACCCTGCAATCACGATACAAGAAGTCTCTTATGTCCCCAACACACCTAATACACTTGTCAGATGTATAGGTGCACTAGTTCGGCGAAGAGATAGTGAAATACAAGTAGTATGGATGTATATGAGTGGTAATAGCAATATGAATAAAATATGGCAGCGAGTAAACATGCAACAGAACAGTAAATAAACGGAGATTCGATGTTTGGAAACAAGGCCTAGGGATCCTACTTTCACTAGTGGACACTCTCAACATTGCAATCATAATTGAATATAAATATAAGCACTTCATCATACTACTCTCTTATTGGATAGAGAACTCAATTCATTGGGCAAGTGTGCAAAAGCACACCTCAAAGGCGTATTCCCAAGTACTAATAAACACCCCACACCGTCACCGTGAGCATTCATAGGAGGTACTAACACACCACAATTCATAAGGGAGTTACACACGGCGCACACACTGTCACCATTACACCGAGGTCACAGTAACCCCAAAGTTCACATAATTAAGCACTTGAATAGCATATGACATCTAGATTACAAAGCTCATCATATGGATCTCAATCATGCAAGGCAATTCATGAGATCATTGTATTGAAGTACATGAGAGAGAGATGAACCACATAGCTACCGGTAGAGCCCTCAGCCCAGGGGGAGAACTACTCCCTCCTCATCATGGAGACATCAATGGCGGTGAAGATGGCGGTGGAGATGGCTTCCGGGGGCAATTCCCCGTCCCGGCAGGTGCCGGAACGCAGACTTCTGTCCCCCGAATTAGAGTTTCGCGATGGCGGTGGCTCTGGAAGGTTTTCTGGTGTTTCGTCAATCTGTGTCGAAGTTTTAGGTCACGAGGCATCTTATAGGCGAAGAGGCGGAGTCGGAAGGGCCACGGGGGGCCCACACAGTAGGGGGCGCGCCCCCCTGGTGGCCGCACCGCCATGTTGTGTGGGGCCTCCCTGGCTCCCCTCTGGCCCCTCTTCGGTGTTCTGGAAGCTTCGTGGAATTATAAGATCGTGGGCCTTGATTTCGTCCAATTCCGAGAATATTTCCTTACCAGGATTTCTGAAACCAAAAACAACAGAAAACAGCAACTGGCACTTCGGCATCTCGTCAATAGGTTAGTTCCGGAAAACGCATCAAAACGATATAAAGTGTGAACAAAACATGTAGATATTGTCATAAAACAAGCATGGAACATCAGAAATTATAGATACATTGGAGACGTATCAGCATCCCCAAGCTTAGTTCCTACTCGTCCTCGAGTAGGTAAACAATAAAAGAATAATTTCTGAAGTGACATGCTACCAACATAATCTTGATCATACTATTGTAAAGCATATGAGATGAATGCAGCGATTCAAAGCAATGGTAAAGACAATGATTAAACAACTGAATCATATAGCAAAGACTTTTCATGAATAGTACTTTCAAGACAAGCATCAATAAGTCTTGCATAAGAGTTAACTCATAAAGCAATAGATTCTAAATAAAGGCATTGAAGCAACACAAAGGAAGATTAAGTTCCAGCGGTTGCTTTCAACTTGTAACATGTATATCTCATGGATAATTGTCAACATAAAGTAAAATAATAAGTGCAATAAGCAAGCATGTAAGAATCAATGCACAGTTGACACAAGTGTTTGCTTCTAAGATGGAAGGAAGTAGGTAAACTGACTCAACATTAAAGTAAAAGAATGGCCCTTCACAGAGGGAAGCATGGATTGCTATATTTGTGCTAGAGCTTTTATTTTGAAAACAAGAAACAATTTTGTCAATGGTAGTAATAAAGCATATGCATTATGTAAATTATATCCTACAAGTTGCAAGCTCATGCATAGATTACCAATAGTGCCCGCACCTTGTCCTAGTTAGCTCGGATTTACATGGATTATCATCGCAATACATATGTTTTAACCAAGTATCACAAAGGGGTACCTCTATGCCGCCTGTACAAAGGTCTAAGGAGAAAGTTCGCATTGGATTTCTCGCTTTTGATTATTCTCAACTTAGACATCCATACCGGGACAACATAGACAACAGATAATGGACTCCTCTTTAATGCATAAGCATTCAACAACAGATAATATTCTCATAAGAGATTGAGGTTTGTTGTCCAAACTGAAACTTCCACCATGGATCATGGCTTTAGTTAGCGGCCCAATGTTCTTCTCTAACAATATGCATACTCAAACAATTTGATCATGATAAATCACCCTTACTTCAGACAAGACGAACATGCATAGCAACTCACATGATATTCAACAAAGAAATAGTTGATGGCGTCCCCAGGAACATGGTTATCGCTCAACAAGCAACTTATTAAGAAATAAGATACATAAGTACATATTCAATACCACAATAGTTTTTTAAGCTATTTTTCCCATGAGCTATATATTGCAAAGACAAAGAATGGAATTTGAAAGGTAGCACTCAAGCAATTTACTTTGGAATGGCGGGTAAATACCATGTAGTAGGTAGGTATGGTGGACACCAGTGGCATAGTGGTTGGCTCAAGTATTTTGGATGCATGAGAAGTATTCCCTCTCGATACAAGGTTTAGGCTAGCAAGGTTATTTGAAACAAACACAAGGATGAACGGTACAGCAAAACTCACATAAAAGACATATGGTAAACATTATAAGACTCCACTACCGTCTTCCTTGTTGTTCAAAACTCAATACTAGATGTTATCTAGACTCTAGAAGAAACCAAATATGCAAACCAAATTAGCAAGCTCTAAGCATTTCTTCATTAATGGGTGCAAAGTATATGATGCAAGAGCTTAAACATGGGCACAACAATTGCCAAGTATCAAATTATCCAAGACATTTTAGAGTTACTACATGTAGCATTTTCCAATTCCAACCATATAACAATTTAACGAAGAAGAAACTTCGCCATGAATACTATGAGTAGAACCTAAGGACATAGGGTGTGGCCCCTCCGTGGCCCCTCTTCGTCTCTCCTTCGGACTTCTGGAAGCTTCGTGAGAAAATAGGCTCCTGGGCTTTGATTTCGTCCAATTCCGAGAATATTTCGTTACTAGGATTTCTGAAACCAAAAACAGCAGAAAACAGCAACTGGCACTCACTACAAGAAATGTGCCATAATATGACGTTTTTTTTATGACTGGAAATCAAAATGTCATAGGTTTATGACGTTCCTAGCTTTGACCGTCCTTGGCCACTCCGGGGGGCAAAACCCTAGAAAATCGTGACGTTATTGGGCAAAAACGTCATTGGCAATTTAGGTCAAAACGTCATTAGCAAAATTAAGTGGCCTACGACGTTTTTCCAATGCCGATTGCGACAAATCAATAGCGTCATTGGCATTTGGCTCAATACAATGGTATGTGTTTGGCTGCCATGTCATCCATTTTGCCTATGTGTCCCTTTTCGGGTCCCACGCGCCTCACACGTGTCACTTTGGAAGCAAGCGGCTTGAACTAAGCGACATGTAGGACCAAGCGATACTTGTGGGACAAAGGCGTCTTGTTATTTTTTTCTCTGTGCCGTCCACCATTTTAATGGGCTGCTTGGTGATATCCTCCTCTTTTGGGCTGTCCTCTACTAGGCTGCTGGCTGCTGGCCTACCCTACGGCGGCCCATCCGGGGGTTGAATTGCTGGCCCGACGGCCCATCCGGGGGTTGAATTGCTGGCCCGACGGCCCATCCGGGGTTGGAGTGGCTCCCGATGGAAATAAGCTGGCAAAAATTGCGCTTGCGGGGACTCGAACCCTCGACACAGCGCTGCCGCACTACCACTCCCTACCGCTTTGCTACAATAGTATTGTTGACACAAGTATGGTTATCCATGTATATAGACATGATAGACTAATCAGTTGTCTTAAAAATCCCTCCACCTCGACCAAAATCCCTCCGACCAGGTGCATCTAGCTAGGGTTCCTCCTCCGACCAAAATCCCTCCGACCAGGTGCATCTGTTGCATGGCGGCGCAGTTCCCAGCCTGCTCGGGCAGTTCTTCTAGGTCAGGAGCGTCGTCGCGTCGCCGCCGGCGGCCGGGCCCGCCCATCCCGTATCGGCGGCGGCCATTCGATTATGAGCCCGCCGACGTATGTGACTGTGGCGAGAAGATGCCGCAATGGATTTCTTGGAGTGATCCGAATCACGGGAGAAGATACCGGAACTGCAAAATTCGCTCGGTTAGTCTTCGAGCACGCCCCCCCGCCCCCATTCTGAATTTCGCCCGCCGTCTTCTGAAGTTTCTTTTCTACTATGGCTTACTTATCCTCTTTTGTTCTTCATCTGTCGATTGCTTGGTGGAATAGGGTGTAAAGTGTTTAAGTGGATTGATGATCCGTTGGATGAACGTCACAAAGAGTTAGTTCGTGATCTGCGTGATGCTGTTTGGGATCGAGATGAAGAAATTGAGAGGCTCCAGGTAGAAATTGAGAGGCTCCAGGAAGAAAAGTTTCTGCTTGCTGCAAGGAAACAGAGCAACCCTGAACCAAAGAAAATGGGAGGCTTCATGGTTTGGGTGCTATCTGTAGCTTTTGTCATCTGTTGTACCTGGGTGATGTGTAGGAACTGAAATTAGGGTGAATTCAGTGATCTGTTGGTCAGGAGGAGAAGAAGCTAGAGTATATGCTAGAGTTATTGTGTTGTAATTCCAACCATTTGTCTGTTCGTGCCACAATGTTTAGTTCCTGAATTTGAACCATGTCTATGTATGTGTGCAATTCTGTTCAGTTGAAAATGTGTTATGTTGAAAATGAGTTACGTTGAAAATGTGTAGCAGCTACTTTTGCACGGCGGCGCCGCTCATATATGGTCGCCGGCGTCAGCCATGCACGGCGGCGCCGCCCATATATGGTCGCCGGCGTCAGCCATGTATTGAAAAAATTGGGCATGGATTCCCCTAAAAATTGGGCATGGAGTCCCCAAAAATTGGGCACAAATTCAGGGAACAAATAGCTGACATATTCAACATAAATTCTGGGAATATTGAACATAAAAATTGGGCACAAATTCTGGGAACAAATAGCTGACATATTCAGGGAACAAATAGCCGACATATTCAACATAAATTACGGGAACAAATAGGCTGACATATTCAACACAAATTCTGGGAACAAATAGTCGACAAATTCTGGGAACAAATAGCTGACATATTCAACACAAACTGCTACTCATCTTCTTCGAAAACTTGACGCTTCCTAGTCCTATTTCCTCCATCATCATCATCATCATCCTCATCGCTGCAATATTGGTACATTGTCTGATCAACCTCCTCGATTTCTTCGGGCACAACCTCTTTGCTATGTTTCTTCAGTTTGTCCACAATGACTTTTTCAAGTAGCACACGTTCCTGGTCACTTCTCGTCCTACTCCGTGCAGTGCCTTCTTTTTCTTGCACAGGAACTTGGCTGGAATCTTCATCTTGATATGATAGTACAGACGGGTCCCTGTTCATTTTCTTTTACACTCCATAGATGTCTATGGTGAAATTTCTGCACAACTTGCCATTTTCCTTTCAACTTGGTGTACGGCACATAAAAGACCTTGGTTGCTTGTGATGTCGGAAGGAAAGGATCGAGTCTTGTACCAAAACTTTTACGTGTTAACACTCTTGAAGTGTCCATCATCGTCGAGCCCGGGTTTCCTACCACCAAGGTCAAACCAGTCACACCGGAAGAGGACAAGCCGACCGATGGACGCCACCGCTGGAGTTGTATTGCAATCGATGATGGATTTGAGCTGACCAAAGAAGTCAATGCTGTTGCCATCATGATCTCCCTCGAAACGATTCCACTATTTTGTGTCTTCTGTTCTTCTCGCGGTCAACGGTATGGTACCGAACACTATCAACAACACATGCCGAATATAGTCTCACTCTAAAATCTGGTTTGCACGCCAAAGCATAGAGATCAGGACAGACATCATTTCGCATTTTTCCAATCTGCAAAAAATCAACCGGGGGTGAGTAACACACACAGCAAAATTATATCATGAACTTTTCCAATCTTCAGAAATAAACCAGCTAAAGATCTCACATGAGTATGAAACCATCTAGCAAAGTTCTTGGCAAGCCATCTATCAACATTGATCTGACCACCTTGTTGGTTCAACTCTTGTTTGCACGAGGCTGGAATGGCAACAGAAAATAGATCCTAATTATTATTTGGAGAGGCTGCAATAACCTATCTATATAAGGGGATGAAGAGAAACGTACTCGATGTATGGATCAACCTCAGGGCAACTTCGGAGCACATACCACACCATGTTGTCATAGTCCTCACCAGCAAACACATATTGAGAGGCTCCAATAAATTTCACACCGTGTTTGAAAACGAGACACATCACCAATATGTGAATCATCCCGCTCCGGATTTCTGCTTGGACGGTTGAATCTTGTTTCAACATCGTCGAAGTATCTCGAGCAAAATGTCGGGCACTCATCAACAATATATGCTTCGGCAATCGATCCCTCCGGCCTGGCATTGTTCCGGACATAACGCTTCAATGTTAGCAACCTTCTTTCGACTGGGTACATCCAACCGTAATGCCTTTGGGCCTCTAAGCCTTGCCTCTTTTGGTAAATGGATGGCCAAATGCACCATCACGTCGAAGAAAGATGGGGGAAGATCTTCTCAAGTTTGCAAAGAATAACTACGATTTCCTTTTCAAGTCTGTCCAGAACGTCTCTCTTCAGTGTTTTGCAGCACAGCTCTCGAAGAAATTTCCAAGTTCAGCAACCGCTTCATATATGTCTTCATGGATTGTTCCTCGAAGGCCAGCCGGTAAGATCCTTTGAAGCAATATATGACAGTCATGGGTCTTCAGCCCTTGAAGCTTGCACTTATCAGCGGCAACACACTTGGATATGTTAGACGCGTACCCATCTGGAAACCTCACAGCTTTTATGAATTCACAAAAAGCAATTTTTTCTTGTTTACTCATTGTATACCACGCCTGTGGCATCTCAAAAGAGTCAGCTGAAACAGGGCTGCAAATGCAAGTCACCTCTTATGCCCATGTCTTCCAAATCAAGCCTTGAATTCACAGTGTCTTTGGTCTTGCCTTGTATGTTCATGAAAGTACCAAGCAAATTGTCACAGATGTTTTTCTCGATGTGCATTACATCGAGATTATGCCTCAGCTTTAGATCTTCCCAGTATGGCAAGTCCCACAAACATGATCTACGGCTCCAACAACGGCCGTCCTCACGTTTCCTTTTCTTACGAAGCTTGCCTGGTATCACATCTCTAACCCTATCAGGCTGTTGCTTCAGCTCTTCTGGAGTGAATTCCGCTGGCTTCTCACGGCTTTCAGAAGCACCATCGAATTCTTTGCTATTTCTCCAAGGATGGTGCCGAGGTAGCCAACGGCGGTGCCCAATAAAGCAGATTTTGTTCCTTAATTTCTTGGAGCAATTCTCTTTGTCACAACGCACACATGCACGGTAACCAGCTGTGGCCCTCCACGACAATGTGTGCGGTGCCGGATAATCATGAATACACCATAAGATTGCAGCACGGAGATCAAACTTGTCCGGACTATTGGCATCATACGATTTTACACCTTTCAGAGCTCCTGCAGCTCTTCCATCAAAGGCTCCATGAAGACATCAAAATCTTTTCCCGGAGAGGATGGACCGGGGATTAGCAATGCAAGCATGAAGTTGGACTGATCCATACATGCCCACGGCGGAAGGTTGTATGGCACCACGAATACGAGGCCACATCTTTGTAGGAGTTGCTCATATTCCCGTAGGGATTAAAACCATCCGTGGCAAGTCCAAGCCTTATGTTCCTGGCATCAGCGGCAAAGTCTTTATGAATATTGTCAAAATCCTTCCATGCATCCCCGTCTGCTGGATGACTGAGATCATTCTCCACGTCTTGCCGCTTCAGTTTGTGCCACTGTACTTCCTTTGATTGCTCCTTTGAAAGAAACATTCTTTGCAGCCTTGGAATCAATGGGAAGTGCCTTAGCACCTTCTCTGGGATCTTTCTCCTACCATCAGCATCTTTCCATCTGGAGGCTTTGCACTTGGGGCAATTATTCTCCTTGGCATAATCCTTCCGGAACAATACACAGTTATTCGGGCACACATGGATACTCTCATAACCAAGTCCCAACCTGCCGACTATGCTAAGTGCCTCCTCGTATGACTTTGGTATTGAGCTATTAGGGTATTGCAAGGCCAAAATCCGGAGTATCGCGTTGAATGCAACGTTGCTAATCCGGTAATACGACTTGGCACTGAAGTAACTGGCACGTGAGTGAAAACCTTGACATTGTACCCCCATCGCTGGCTGCGCGCTTGGCTTCCTCTATCAACTCAGCAAATATAGTGTCCTTTCCAGCACCTTGCGGTTCTGAGTTGTACAAATCAGCAAGCAGATCAGGAATTCTATCATCTTCGTAACCATCTTCCTCTTGCAAACCATAATAGTGTGCCTCTGCATCACCTCCACCAACATGGTGTGCCCCTGCATCACCTCCATGTCCAGCCTCAGGTTCACCTCCATGTCCATGTCCGGCTTCAGGTGCACCTCCTTGTCCTCCATGTCCAGCTTCAGGTACAGGATGTAATGGTTCTCCATGGAAGACCCATCGGTCATAAGTGCTTGCCATCCCAAAAAGAAGCAAATGAGACTCTACTACATCTAGAGGTTTTGTGCACCGGTTGAGACAGCTACGACATGGGCCACGGCACCGATCACCATTGGCGGCATTCAAGCGAACAAGCTGCATAAACTCTGCCACTCCCTTTGTGTGTTCGGGAAGCCTTCTAATTCTTGTTGTAATCCGGCGTACGTCACATCTGCGGAAGAACAAAATGATGCAATTAGCACACACCTAACTGCACGGCAGTTCCAATTTCAAGCAATGCACAGCGATTCAATTCGGTTCTTGCGAGCTGATGAAGAAGAACGAATCGAGAGGGGAGAGATGAGAGGGGAGCGAGACCGGGAGATGCGGAGGGGCTCGTCATAGAGGCGACGAGGGCTCCGTCCTGGAGAGGGCGAGGGGCTCGTCGTCGGCGAGCGCAGATGGACCGACAGATCCCGCGCGGACGCGGCGCGCGGCCACAACCACCACCCGCCGTCACCTCGGACTCGTGCCCTTTAGTCCTAGTAACAGCCACATATTGGATCACGAGAGATTCGATATTGTGGGCGGGCGACGAAGAACGGATCGAGAGGGGAGAGGTGAGAGGGGTGCGAGACCGGGAGATGCGGAGGGGCTCG